>NC_069503.1:94705061-94893338 GCF_027579735.1 Bombina bombina
AATTAGCAAGAGTCCATGAGCTAGTGACGTATGGGATATACATTCCTACCAGGAGGGGCAAAGTTTCCCAAACCTCAAAATGCCTATAAATACACCCCTCACCACACCCACAAATCAGTTTTACAAACTTTGCCTCCTATAGAGGTGGTGAAGTAAGTTTGTGCTAGATTCTACGTTGATATGCGCTCCGCAGCAGGTTGGAGCCCGGTTTTCCTCTCAGCGTGCAGTGAATGTCAGAGGGATGTGAGGAGAGTATTGCCTATTTGAATTCAATGATCTCCTTCTACGGGGTCTATTTCATAGGTTCTCTGTTATCGGTCGTAGAGATTCATCTCTTACCTCCCTTTTCAGATCGACGATATACTCTTATATATACCATTACCTCTACTGATTCTCGTTTCAGTACTGGTTTGGCTTTCTACTACATGTAGATGAGTGTCCTGGGGTAAGTAAGTCTTATTTTCTGTGACACTCTAAGCTATGGTTAGGCACTTTTATATAAAGTTCTAAATATATGTGTTCAAACATTTATTTGCCTTGACTCAGGATGTTCAACTTTCCTTATTGCAGACAGTCAGTTTCATATTTGGGATAATGCATATGAATAAATCAATTTTTTTCTTACCTTAAAATTTGACTTTTTTCCCTGTGGGCTGTTAGGCTCGCGGGGGCTGAAAATGCTTCATTTTATTGCGTCATTCTTGGCGCGGACTTTTTTGGCGCAAAAAATTATTTTCTGTTTCCGGCGTCATACGTGTCGCCGGAAGTTGCGTCATTTTTTGACTTTTTTGCGTCAAAAGTGTCGGCGTTCCGGATGTGGCATCATTTTTGGCGCCAAAAGCATTTAGGCGCCAAATAATGTGGGCGTCTTTTTTGGCGCTAAAAAATTTGGGCGTCACTTTTGTCTCCACATTATTTAAGTCTCATTATTTATTGCTTCTGGTTGCTAGAAGCTTGTTCACTGGCATTTTTTCCCATTCCTGAAACTGTCATTTAAGGAATTTGATCAATTTTGCTTTATATGTTGTTTTTTCTATTACA
The DNA here is from genome assembly GCF_027579735.1 of Bombina bombina. Classification (NCBI taxonomy): domain Eukaryota; kingdom Metazoa; phylum Chordata; class Amphibia; order Anura; family Bombinatoridae; genus Bombina; species Bombina bombina. Next base: position 94,706,103 of record NC_069503.1, read on the forward strand.
TATTGCAAGATGTCCCAGATTGACCCTGAGTCAGAAGATACTTCTGGAAAGTCGCTGCCTGGTGCTGGATCTACCAAAGTTAAGTGTATCTGCTGTAAACTTGTGGTATCTGTTCCTCCAGCTGTTGTTTGTAATGAATGTCATGACAAACTTGTTAATGCAGATAATATTTCCTTTAGTAATGTTACATTACCTGTTGCTGTTCCATCAACATCTAATACTCAGAGTGTTCCTGTTAACATAAGAGATTTTGTTTCTAAATCCATTAAGAAGGCTATGTCTGTTATTCCTCCTTCTAGTAAACGTAAAAGGTCTTTTAAAACTTCTCATTTTTCAGATGAAATTTTAAATGAACATCATCATTCTGATTCTGTTAATGATTCCTCTGGTTCAGAGGATTCTGTTTCAGAGATTGATGCTGATAAATCTTCATATTTATTCAAAATGGAATTTATTCGTTCTTTACTTAAAGAAGTCTTAATTGCATTAGAAATAGAGGATTCTGGTCCTCTTGATACTAAATCTAAACGTTTAAATAAGGTTTTTAAATCTCCTGTAGTTATTCCAGAAGTTTTTCCTGTCCCTGATGCTATTTCTGAAGTAATTTCCAGGGAATGGAATAATTTGGGTAATTCATTTACTCCTTCTAAACGTTTTAAGCAATTATATCCTGTGCCATCTGACAGATTAGAGTTTTGGGACAAAATTCCTAAGGTTGATGGGGCTGTCTCTACTCTTGCTAAACGTACTACTATTCCTACGGCAGATAGTACTTCCTTTAAGGATCCTTTAGATAGGAAGATTGAATCCTTTCTAAGAAAAGCTTACTTATGTTCAGGTAATCTTCTTAGACCTGCTATATCTTTAGCGGATGTTGCTGCAGCTTCAACTTTTTGGTTAGAAGCTTTAGTGCAACAAGTAACCGATCATAATTCTCATAGCATTGTTAATCTTCTTCAACATGCTAATAACTTTATTTGTGATGCCATCTTTGATATCATTAGAGTTGATGTCACGTATATGTCTCTAGCTATTTTAGCTAGAAGAGCTTTATGGCTTAAAACTTGGAATGCTGATATGTCTTCTAAGTCAACTTTGCTTTCCCTTTCTTTCCAGGGTAATAAATTATTTGGTTCTCAGTTGGATTCTATTATCTCAACTGTTACTGGAGGGAAAGGAACTTTCTTTCATGTAATTAGCAAGAGTCCATGAGCTAGTGACGTATGGGATATACATTCCTACCAGGAGGGGCAAAGTTTCCCAAACCTTAAAATGCCTATAAATACACCCCTCACCACACCCACAAATCAGTTTTACAAACTTTGCCTCCTATGGAGGTGGTGAAGTAAGTTTGTGCTAGATTCTACGTTGATATGCGCTCCGCAGCAGGTTGGAGCCCGGTTTTCCTCTCAGCGTGCAGTGAATGTCAGAGGGATGTGAGGAGAGTATTGCCTATTTGAATGCAATGATCTCCTTCTACGGGGTCTATTTCATAGGTTCTCTGTTATCGGTCGTAGAGATTCATCTCTTACCTCCCTTTTCAGATCGACGATATACTCTTATATATATATATATATATATATATACCATTACCTCTGCTGATTTTCGTTTCAGTACTGGTTTGGCTTTCTACAACATGTAGATGAGTGTCCTGGGGTAAGTAAGTAAGCTTATTTTCTGTGACACTCTAAGCTATGGTTAGGCACTTTTTTTATAAAGTTCTAAATATATGTATTCAAACATTTATTTGCCTTGACTCAGGATGTTCAACATTCCTTATTTTCAGACAGTCAGTTTCATATTTGGGATAATGCATTTGAATCAATCATTTTTTCTTACCTTAAAAAATTTGACTTTTTCCCTGTGGGCTGTTAGGCTCGCGGGGGCTGAAAATGCTTAATTTTATTGCGTCATTCTTGGCGCGGACTTTTTTGGCGCAAAAATTATTTTTCTGTTTCCGGCGTCATACGTGTCGCCGGAAGTTGCGTCATTTTTTGACGTTTTTTTGCGTCAAAAGTGTCGGCGTTCCGGATGTGGCGTCATTTTTGGCGCCAAAAGCATTTAGGCGCCAAATAATGTGGGCGTCTTATTTGGCGCTAAAAAATATGGGCGTCATTTTTGTCTCCACATTATTTAAGTCTCATTATTTATTGCTTCTGGTTGCTAGAAGCTTGTTCACTGGCATTTTTTTCCCATTCCTGAAACTGTCATTTAAGGAATTTGATCAATTTTGCTTTATATGTTGTTTTTTCTATTACATATTGCAAGATGTTTCACGTTGCAACTGAGTCAGAAGATACTTCAGGAAAATCGCTGCCCGGTGCTGGAGCTACCAAGCTAAGTGTATCTGCTATAAACTTTTGGTATCTGTTTCTCCAGCTGTTGTTTGTATTGAATGTCATTTCAAACTTGTTAATGCAGATAAAATTTCCTTTAGTACTGTTACATTACCTGTTGCTGTTCCGTCAACATCTAATTCTCAGAGTGTTCCTGATAACATAAGAGATTTTATTTTTAAATCCATTAAGAAGGCTATGTCTGTTATTTCTCCTTCTAGTATACATAAAAGTCTTTTAAAACTTCTCTTTTTTCAGATGAATTTTTAAATGAACATCATCATTCTGATACTGATAATGGTTCTTCTGGTTCAGAGGTTTCTGTCTCAGAGGTTGATGCTGATAAATCTTCGTATTTGTTCAAGATGGAATTTATTCGTTCTTTACTTAAAGAAGTATTAATTGCATTAGAAATAGAGGATTCTGGTCCTCTTGATACTAAATCTAAACGTTTAAATAAGGTTTTTAAATCTCCTGTAGTTATTCCAGAAGTGTTTCCTGTCCCTGATGCTATTTCTGAAGTAATTTCCAGGGAATGGAATAATTTGGGTAATTCATTTACTCTTTTTAAAACGTTTTAAGCAATTATATCCTGTGCCATCTGACAGATTAGAGTTTTGGGACAAAATCCCTAAGGTTAATGGGGCTGTCTCTACTCCTGCTATATTTTTAGCGGATGTTGCTGCAGCTTCAACTTTTTGGTTAGAAGCTTTAGCGCAACAAGTAACAGATCATAATTCTTATAGCATTATTATTATTCTATAACATGCTAATAATTTTATTTGTGATACCATCTTTGATATCATTAGAGTTGATGTCAGGTATATGTCTCTAGCTATTTTAGCTAGAAGAGCTTTATGGCTTAAAACTTGGAATGCTGATATGTCTTCTAAGTCAACTTTGCTATCCCTTTCTTTCCAGGGTAATAAATTATTCGGTTCTCAGTTGGATTCTATTATCTCAACTGTTACTGGAGGGAAGGGAACTTTTTTACCAAAGGATAAAAAATCTAAAGGTAAATTTAGGTCTAATAATCGTTTTCGTTCCTTTCCTCACAACAAGGAACAAAAGCCTGATCCTTCATCCTCAGGAGCGGTATCAGTTTGGAAACCATTTCCAGTTTGGAATATATCCAAGCCTTATAGAAACCCAAAGCCAGCTCCTAAGTACCCATGAAGGTGCGGCCCTCATTCCAGCTCAGCTGGTATGGGACAGATTACGTTTTCTTCAAAGAAATTTGGATCAATTCCGTTCACAATCTCTGGTTTCAGAACATTGTTTCAGAAAGGTACAGAATTGGCTTCAAGTTAAGGCCTCCTGCAAAGAGATTTTTTTCTTTCCCGTGTCCCAGTAAACCCAGCAAAGGCTCAGCATTTCTGAAATGTGTTTCAGATCTAGAGTTGGCTGGAGTAATTATGCCAGTTCCAGTTCTGGAACAGGGGCTGGGGTTTTATTCGATCTCTTCATTGTACCAAAGAAGGTCAATTCCTTCAGACCAGTTCCGGATCTATCAATATTGAATCGTTATGTAAGGATACCAACATTCAAGATGGTAACTGTAGGACCATCCTGCCTTTTGTTTAGCAAGGGCATTATATGTCTACAATAGATTTACAGGATGCATATCTGCATATTCCGATTCATCCAGATCACTTTTAGTTTCTGAGATTTTCTTTTTAGACAAGCATTACCAGTTTTGTGGCTCTACCGTTTAGCCTAGCATCATCTCCAAGAATTTTTTCAAAGGTTCTCGGTGCCCTTCTGTCTGTAATCAGAGAACAGGGTATTGGTATTTCCTTATTTTGGACGATATCTTGCTACTTGCTCAGTCTTCACATTTCGCAGAATCTCATACGAATCGACTTGTGTTGTTTCTTCAAGATCATGGTTGGAGGATCAATTTACCAAAAAGTTAATTGATTCCTCAGACAAGGGTAACCTTTTTAGGTTTCCAGATAGATTCAGTGTCCGTGACTCTGTCTTTGTCAGACAAGAGAAGTCTAACATTGATATCAGCTTGTCAAAACCTTCAGTCACAATCATTCCCTTTGGTAGCCTTATGCATGGAAATTTTAGGTCTTATGACTGCTGCATCGGACGCGATCTCCTTTGCTCGTTTTCACATGCGACCTCTTCAGCTCTGTATGCTGAACCAATGGTGCAGGGATTACACAAAGATATCTCAATTAATATCTTTAAACCAATTATACGACACTCTCTGACGTGGTGGACAGATCACCATCGTTTAGTTCAGGGGGCTTCTTTGGTCTTCTGACCTGGACTATAATCTCAACAGATGCAAGTCTTACAGGTTGGGGAGCTGTGTGGGGGTCTCTGACGGCACAAGGGGTTTGGGAATCTCAGGAGGTGAGATTACTGATCAATATTTTGGAACTCCGTGCAATTTTCAGAGCTCTTCAGTCTTGGCCTCTTCTGAAGAGAGAGTTGTTCATTTGTTTTCAGATAGACAATGTCACAACTGTGGCATACATCAATCATCAAGGAGGGACTCACAGTCCTCTGGCTATGAAAGAAGTATCTCGAATTTTGGGTTGGGCGGAATCCAGCTCCTGTCTAATCTCTGCGGTTCATATCCCAGGTATAGACAATTGGGAAGCGGATTATCTCAGTCGCCAAACGTTGCATCCGGGCGAATGGTCTCTTCACCCAGAGGTATTTCTTCAGATTGTTCAAATGTGGGAACTCCCAGAAATAGATCTGATGGCTTCTCATCTAAACAAGAAACTTCCCAGGTATCTGTCCAGATCCCGGGATCCTCAGGCGGAGGCAGTGGATGCATTATCACTTCCTTGGAAGTATCATCCTGCCTATATCTTTCCGCCTCTAGTTCTTCTTCCAAGAGTATTCTCCAAGATTCTGAAGGAATGCTCGTTTGTTCTGCTGGTAGCTCCAGCATGGCCTCACAGGTTTTGGTATGCGGATCTTGTCCGGATGGCCTCTTGCCAGCTGTGGACTCTTCCGTTAAGACCAGACCTTCTGTCGCAAGGTCCTTTCTTCCATCAGGATCTCAAATCCTTAAATTTAAAGGTATGGAGATTGAACGCTTGATTCTTAGTCAAAGAGGTTTCTCTGACTCTGTGATTAATACTATGTTACAGGCTCGTAAATCTGTATCTAGGAAGATATATTATCGAGTCTGGAAGACTTATATTTCTTGGTGTCTTTCTCATCATTTTTCCTGGCATTCTTTTAGAATTCCGAGAATTTTACAGTTTCTTCAGGACGGTTTGGATAAAGGTTTGTCTGCAAGTTCCTTGAAAGGACAAATCTCTGCTCTTTCTGTTCTTTTTCACAGAAAGATTGCTAATCTTCCTGATATTCATTGTTTTGTACAAGCTTTGGTTCGTATAAAACCTGTCATTAAGTCAATTTCTCCTCCTCGGAGTTTGAATTTGGTTCTGGGGGCTCTTCAAGCTCCTCCTTTTGAACCCATGCATTCTTTAGTCATTAAATTACTTTCTTGGAAAGTTTTGTTTCTTTTGGCCATCTCTTCTGCCAGAAGAGTCTCTGAATTATCTGCTCTTTCTTGTGAGTCTCCTTTTCTGATTTTTCATCAGGATAAGGCGGTGCTGCAAACTTCTTTTGAATTTTTTACCTAAGGTTGTGAATTCTAACAACATTAGTAGAGAAATTGTGGTTCCTTCATTATGTCCTAATCCTATGAATTCTAAGGAGAAATCATTGCATTCTTTGGATGCTGTTAGAGCTTTGTAATATTATGTTGAAGCTACTAAGTCTTTCCGAAAGACTTCTAGTCTATTTGTCATCTTTTCCGGTTCTAGAAAAGGCCAGAAAGCTTCTGCTATTTCCTTGGCATCTTGGTTGAAATCTTTATTTCATCATGCCTATGTCGAGTCGGGTAAAACTCCGCCTCGAAGGATTACAGCTCATTCTACTAGGTCAGTTTCTACTTCCTGGGCGTTTAGGAATGAAGCTTCGGTTGATCAGATTTGCAAAGCAGCAACTTGGTCCTCTTTGCATACTTTTACTAAATTCTACCATTTTGATGTGTTTTCTTCTTCTGAAGCAGTTTTTGGTAGAAAAGTACTTCAGGCAGCGGTTTCAGTTTGAATCTTCGGCTTATGTTTTCATTAAACTTTATTTTGGGTGTGGATTATTTTCAGCAGGAATTGGCTGTCTTTATTTTATCCCTCCCTCTCTAGTGACTCTTGCGTGGAAAGATCCACATCTTGGGTAGTCATTATCCCATACGTCACTAGCTCATGGACTCTTGCTAATTACATGAAAGAAAACATAATTTATGTAAGAACTTACCTGATAAATTCATTTCTTTCATATTAGCAAGAGTCCATGAGGCCCACCCTTTTTTTGTGGTGGTTATGATTTTTTTGTATAAAGCACAATTATTCTAATTCCTTATTTTTTATGCTTTCTCACTTTTTTCTTATCACCCCACTTCTTGGCTATTCGTTAAACTGATTTGTGGGTGTGGTGAGGGGTGTATTTATAGGCATTTTAAGGTTTGGGAAACTTTGCCCCTCCTGGTAGGAATGTATATCCCATACGTCACTAGCTCATGGACTCTTGCTAATATGAAAGAAATGAATTTATCAGGTAAGTTCTTACATAAATTATGTTTTTTTACCACAGGATAAAAAATCTAAAGGTAAATTTAGGTCTAATAATCGTTTTCGTTCCTTTCGTCACAACAAGGAACAAAAGCCTGATCCTTCACCCACAGGAGCGGTATCAGTTTGGAAACCATCTCCAGTCTGGAATAAATCCAAGCCTTTTAGAAAACCAAAGCCAGCTCCCAAGTCCACATGAAGGTGCGGCCCTCATTCCAGCCCAGCTGGTAGGGGGCAGATTACGATTTTTCAAAGAAATTTGGATCAATTCAATTCACAATCTTTGGATTCAGAACATTGTTTCAGAAGGGTACAGAATTGGCTTCAAGATAAGGCCTCCTGCAAAGAGATTTTTTCTTTCCCGTGTCCCAGTAAATCCAGTGAAGGCTCAAGCATTTCTGAAATGTGTTTCAGATCTAGAGTTGGCTGGAGTAATTATGCCAGTTCCAGTTCTGGAACAGGGGCTGGGGTTTTATTCAAATCTCTTCATTGTACCAAAGAAGGAGAATTCCTTCAGTCCAGTTCTGGATCTAAAAATATTGAATCGCTATGTAAGGATACCAACATTCAAAATGGTAACTATAAGGACTATCCTGCCTTTTGTTCAGCAAGGGCATTATATGTCCACAATAGATTTACAGGATGCATATCTGCATATTCCAATTCATCCAGATCACTATCAGTTTCTGAGATTCTCTTTTCTAGACAAGCATTACCAGTTTGTGGCTCTGCTGTTTGGCCTAGCAACAGCTCCAAGAATTTTTACAAAGGTTCTCGGTGCCCTTCTGTCTGTAATCAGAGAACAGGGTATTGTGGTATTTCCTTATTTGGACGATATCTTGGTACTTGCTCAGTCTTCACATTTAGCAGAATCTCATACGAATCGACTTGTGTTGTTTCTTCGAGATCATGGTTGGAGAATCAATTTACCGAAAAGTTCATTGATTCCTCAGACAAGGGTAATCTTTTTAGGTTTCCAGATAGATTCAGTGTCCATGACTCTGTCTCTGACAGACAAGAGACGTCTAAAATTGATCTCAGCTTGTCGAAACCTTCAGTCTCAATCATTCCCTTCGGTAGCCTTATGCATGGAAATTCTAGGTCTTATGACTGCGGCATCGGACGCGATCCCCTTTGCTCGTTTTTACATGCGACCTCTTCAGCTCTGTATGCTAAACCAGTGGTGCAGGGATTACACAAAGATATCTCAATTAATATCTTTAAAACCGATTGTTCGACACTCTCTGACGTGGTGGACAGATCACCATCGTTTAATTCAGGGGGCTTCTTTTGTTCTTCCGACCTGGACTGTAATTTCAACAGATGCAAGTCTGACAGGTTGGGGAGCTGTTTGCGGGTCTCTGACAGCACAAGGGGTTTGGGAATCTCAGGAGGTGAGATTACCAATCAATATTTTGGAACTCCGTGCAATTTTCAGAGCTCTTCAGTCATGGCCTCTTCTAAAGAGAGAATCGTTCATTTGTTTTCAGACAGACAATGTCACAACTGTGGCATATATCAATCATCAAGGAGGGACTCACAGTCCTCTGGCTATGAAAGAAGTATCTCGAATTCTGGTATGGGCGGAATCCAGCTCCTGTCTAGTTTCTGCGGTTCATATCCCAGGTATAGACAATTGGGAAGCGGATTATCTCAGTCGCCAAACGTTACATCCGGGCGAATGGTCTCTTCACCCAGAGGTATTTCTTCAGATTGTTCAAATGTGGGGACTTCCAGAAATAGATCTGATGGCTTCTCATCTAAACAAGAAACTTCCCAGGTATCTGTCCAGATCCAGGGATCCTCAGGCGGAAGCAGTGGATGCATTGTCACTTCCTTGGAAGTATCATCCTGCCTATATCTTTCCGCCTCTAGTTCTTCTTCCAAGAGTAATCTCCAAGATTCTGAAGGAATGCTCGTTTGTTCTGCTGGTGGCTCCAGCATGGCCTCACAGGTTTTGGTATGCGGATCTTGTACGGATGGCCTCTTGCCAACCATGGACTCTTCCGTTAAGACCAGACCTTTTGTCGCAAGGTCCTTTTTACCATCAGGATCTCAAATCCTTAAATTTAAAGGTATGGAGATTGAACGCTTGATTCTTAGTCAAAGAGGTTTCTCTGACTCTGTGATTAATACTATGTTACAGGCTCGTAAATCTGTATCTAGGAAGATATATTATCGAGTCTGGAAGACTTATATTTCTTGGTGTCTTTCTCATCATTTTTCCTGGCATTCTTTTAGAATTCCGAGAATTTTACAGTTTCTTCAGGATGGTTTGGATAAAGGTTTGTCTGCAAGTTCCTTGAAAGGACAAATCTCTGCTCTTTCTGTTCTTTTTCACAGAAAGATTGCTAATCTTCCTGATATTCATTGTTTTGTACAAGCTTTGGTTCGTATAAAACCTGTTATTAAGTCAATTTCTCCTCCTTGGAGTTTGAATTTGGTTCTGGGGGCTCTTCAAGCTCCTCCGTTTGAACCTATGCATTCATTGGACATTAAATTACTTTCTTGGAAAGTTTTGTTTCTTTTGGCCATCTCTTCTGCTAGAAGAGTTTCTGAATTATCTGCTCTTTCTTGTGAGTCTCCTTTTCTGATTTTTTATCAGGATAAGGCGGTGTTGCGAACTTCTTTTAAATTTTTACCTAAGGTTGTGAATTCTAACAACATTAGCAGAGAAATTGTGGTTCCTTCATTATGTCCTAATCCTAAGAATTCTAAGGAGAGATCATTGCATTCTTTGGATGTAGTTAGAGCTTTGATATATTATGTTGAAGCTACTAAGAATTTCCGAAAGACTTCTAGTCTATTTGTTATCTTTTTCCGGTTCTAGGAAAGGTCAGAAGGCCTCTGCCATTTCTTTGGCATCTTGGTTGAAATCTTTAATTCATCATGCTTATGTCGAGTCGGGTAAAACTCCGCCTCAAAGGATTACAGCTCATTCTACTAGGTCAGTTTCTACTTCCTGGGCGTTTAGGAATGAAGCTTCGGTTGATCAGATTTGCTAAGCAGCAACTTGGTCTTCTTTGCATACTTTTACTTTTACACCATTTTGATGTGTTTTCTTCTTCTGAAGCAGTTTTTGGTAGAAAAGTACTTCAGGCAGCTGTTTCAGTTTGATTCTTCTGCTTATAATTTCAGTTTTTTTCATTATAAGATTTAAACTTTATTTTGGGTGTGGATTTTTTTCAGCGGAATTGGCTGTCTTTATTTTATCCCTCCCTCTCTAGTGACTCTTGCGTGGAAGATCCACATCTTGGGTAGTCATTATCCCATACGTCACTAGCTCATGGACTCTTGCTAATTACATGAAAGAAAACATAATTTATGTAAGAACTTACCTGATAAATTCATTTCTTTCATATTAGCAAGAGTCCATGAGGCCCACCCTTTTTGTGGTGGTTATGATTTTTTGTATAAAGCACAATTATTCCAATTCCTTATTTTTTATGCTTTCGCACTTTTGTCTTATCACCCCACTTCTTGGCTATGCGTTAAACTGATTTGTGGGTGTGGTGAGGGGTGTATTTATAGGCATTTTGAGGTTTGGGAAACTTTGCCCCTCCTGGTAGGAATGTATATCCCATACGTCACTAGCTCATGGACTCTTGCTAATATGAAAGAAATGAATTTATCAGGTAAGTTCTTACATAAATTGTGTTTTTATGTAAAGGAGACTTATTGGATTTTTAAGACAAAATGTTTATTACCACATGGTTATAACTCAGAATATGATGTCATAAATTTCTGGCAAAAATAATTGTAGCAAATTAGCTTTTAAAGCTCTGATTTGCTCTTATTTTTGCAGTTGACAATGTTATCTAAATAAGAAGGGGAAATTGAGTGATCCTCTTCTTTCCCACTTCTTTTTCCTTCTTTTTGCATTTTCAAATTTCTCTTTTTGGATATGGATATGAACAAAAAGTAATATTATATTAAATACATGTTATACGTTGAAATTTAAATATATATTAGACATGTGTTTTGTGAATCTTTATATCCAAATTAGGGATAAAATTATGAATGTGTATATGCTAATTACATGTCAAAATGAATGCCATGAAGGTTTAAAATATTCATTACCTTTATATGGGAATGCTGTATTTATCTTTGCCACTTATATGAATCTCTATTGTGTCCTAAATTCAAAAGATTTTCTTCGCTCAAAGTCACTTTGTATAATCAAGACAATGTTTCCAAATTTAACATGACTTTTATATTTTGTTTGTATTTAATTATCTATAAGCACATGTTTTGACATTTTGTAAATACAAATTTGCTATACCAGTATGTACAGGGTTAAGTTTGTGGATTGTTGTTTTTAACCAATAGACATGAAGTGTTTAGTACAAAAGGGTGCACCCCCTAACAGGTGCTATTCTATGATTACGGTCAATACGACCGAAACCGGTCAGATGTTCACTTGTCCTAACTAACCTCATGTTTCTTGTATGCTGAAACATACTTTTTTAAGGAATAAAATACTACAACTTTTTCAACTACCTCGTTTTTAGAATTCCTTTTTTATACTATTACTGTGGATTGTGGGGAATCCACTCTTTTCAACTCTGAACGAGGCTTTTTTCGTCTATGGACAGCCAAACTCTTACCAGGATCCTAATATATGTGCTTAAGGAGCGACGATGCGTGAGTAACACTCCCCTCTTTTTCTACACATTGTGTATTTAGGACACCCACCGTTGAGGATCTTGACGACAGCGATTACTAGCAGTCCGGGATCCTGTACATATTTTCTATTCATTTTGAGTGCGGAATTGCACTATCGGCTTGGGCTGCATTGCTCTCTCAGCTGCCGGTGACGTCATCGAGGAGGAATCCGTCTGAACCACGGATTGGTCCGCCCCCCACATGTGGTACGCCACACACAGCTAGCACGAGTAGAAGGCAAATGACCGCTTGTGCCAGAATGCTGCAGAGGGACTTCGGCTACACTCGGCTCCCATAGGATTGAGAGATCACGTATACTGCTACAGAGAGGGTGAGTGCTTAAGTCGTCAGCTCCTTTAGCAATACATATATATTAATAATAACTGCTGCTGCATCTTGTGTAATGGACTGTGTTGACTACTATCTACTGAGTCGGGGCAAACACGCAAAGCGGATCCCCTTACCACAGGAACATTATTCACGTCTATAATTAAAGGGACATGAATGCATACAGCATCGATGCACAAAGAAGTTATTAACATAAGATACCTATTTGACACCACATTTTTTTGACTAGTCTATCTAGTCTGTTTGCTTTATTCAATAACATGTATAGCAATGTCATACATAGTTGCAAACACTGCTGCACATAGTGCTAAAGACACATGCACACTCCTAAGCTTAAATCAGCCTACCTAGGGTTACAAAAAAGTGAGGGGGCGCCCTATTTACATAAACTAAAACAATGTGATAAATATAGACCAATAATGGCTAAGAATAATTTTTCTTGATGTGTCAAGAGTTATAGATAAAAATATAATAGTATAATAAATAAGTGAATATATAAATGATATTAATTAATGGTAATATCAAATGTGGATAAACAATCACAAACTAGTCACAATGGTGAGATCAATACTCAGCGTCTGTATGCATATACATATATATATACACACATACATACACCCATGCAATTAACCACAATAGTAAACAATATGTATCTTAATAGCAAATGTGTAATGAAAATAATAACAATAGATAATTGAAATAAATAACAATGGTTAAATAAATATTATGGTGTATCAAAAAGCCTTAGGTAAAGAGGCAATATAGTTGCATTAAAGTCTCTGGAGAGGAATATAGGCAGCTATCTGTGAAGATCCAGGCCAGGATCCAGGAAACAGCAATCTAAAAAAAGAAAAAACAGAAGCGCCACATGGCCCAATATTGTTTGGTCCAAAATTGTAGATCTTAAGATAGACAAACAGACTCACATTTAGGAGAGCACCTCAGTTAGTGCTAATAGGGGCAGTCTGGGATCTATTCGGTCACCCAGAAGACCAACTTCCAGCACAGGAACTGAACTCTATATGGACAGAGAAGAGACACAAGTGCCTATATGGCCTAGTATTGTCGGTGCAAGTAAATAAAGCCAGATATTAATAGGAGTGGTACTCACAATGTATCAAGCACCTCTTTTGATGCTAAGGGAGCATGGAGGGATCAATATGGTCACCCAACAGACTTATGGCAGGGTATCCAGGAGAGAGATGATGGTTCCCAGGATGGTCAAAGTAATAAATGTCCTATAGCATGCAGGAGAGCCTCACTAATCCTAGCCTTCTTCACAGAGACCAGGGCGACGCTAATGGGACAGATTTCGAGTGTTGTGCTAACAGCGAAGGATATTGGATTTATTGCACTTGTTGTAGCTGGGAGAGAGAGAGCACTGCAGATTATCATCCAAGCACACATGCAGCTGTGGCAGGTTAGAGACTGCTTGCAAGATATAGGTGTAACTTCAGAAGGAGAAGGCTGCTGCAAATAAACTGCTTATTTGTTATAATCTTGCACACTGAAAGTGAAACACAAAAGCTTCCCCACTATAGGGAAAGAATGAAAGAACAAAGTCCTTATTGTAGCTTAATGATATATTAATTAATCACAAAGGTAAAACAGCAATCCTGAATGAAATGACAGCACAATAGAAATGAGCTGTAGCTTGCACAATATCCAAACTTTGGATATTGTGCAAGCTACAGCTCATTTCTATTGTGCTGTCATTTCATTCAGGATTGCTGTTTTACCTTTGTGATTAATTAATATATCATTAAGCTACAATAAGGACTTTGTTCTTTCATTCTTTCCCTATAGTGGGGAAGCTTTTGTGTTTCACTTTCAGTGTGCAAGATTATAACAAATAAGCAGTTTATTTGCAGCAGCCTTCTCCTTCTGAAGTTACACCTATATCTTGCAAGCAGTCTCTAACCTGCCACAGCTGCATGTGTGCTTGGATGATAATCTGCAGTGCTCTCTCTCTCCCAGCTACAACAAGTGCAATAAATCCAATATCCTTCGCTGTTAGCACAACACTCGAAATCTGTCCCATTAGCGTCGCCCTGGTCTCTGTGAAGAAGGCTAGGATTAGTGAGGCTCTCCTGCATGCTATAGGACATTTATTACTTTGACCATCCTGGGAACCATCATCTCTCTCCTGGATACCCTGCCATAAGTCTGTTGGGTGACCATATTGATCCCTCCATGCTCCCTTAGCATCAAAAGAGGTGCTTGATACATTGTGAGTACCACTCCTATTAATATCTGGCTTTATTTACTTGCACCGACAATACTAGGCCATATAGGCACTTGTGTCTCTTCTCTGTCCATATAGAGTTCAGTTCCTGTGCTGGAAGTTGGTCTTCTGGGTGACCGAATAGATCCCAGACTGCCCCTATTAGCACTAACTGAGGTGCTCTCCTAAATGTGAGTCTGTTTGTCTATCTTAAGATCTACAATTTTGGACCAAACAATATTGGGCCATGTGGCGCTTCTGTTTTTTCTTTTTTTTAGATTTCTTTTTTTAGACTACCTAGGGTTACTCTTCAACAATGGATACCAAGAGAACAAAAATTACATAATAGAAATAAATTAGAAACAGGTATATTACGAATTTTGCGTTCCGGTTTTAACCTTTAAAAAAATGGCCATTTCATCATAAAAACCGGAACGCAGCCATTAAGATTCTTGTCGGTATAGCTATACCGCAAGCATTTTAGCCTGTAATGCAACATCAGTCCCGCACTCAAAAAAATGAAGTTTTTACGTGGGATTTCCATCGAATTTTGCAGTGAGGCTAAAATGCTTGCGTTCCAGCCTATACCGACACAATCTGTTCCGCAATCTGAGACCAGTAGTTATGAGTTTTGCACCACAAAACTGTTACACAAAACTCATAACTAAAATGTTACAAAGTACACTAACACCCATAAACTACCTATTAACCCTTAAAACCGAGGCCCTCCCACATTGCAAACACTATATTAACCTTTTTAACCACTAATCTGCCTCTCCCGACATCGCTGCCACTAATAAAATGTATTAATCCCTATTCCGCTGCTCCCTGACATCGTCACCACTATAATAAAGTTATTAACCCCTATTCCCCTCACCCCAACATCGTTCACACTATAATAAAGATATTAACCCCTATTACGCCGCTTCCCTACATCGCCGTTACTAAATAAAGTTATTAACCCCTAAACCTCTGGCCTCCCACATTTACCACCACTAAATAAACATATTAACGCCTTAACTGCCAGCCCCCACATCACAAATAACTAAATTAAACTATTAACCCCTAAACCTAACAACCCCCTAACTTTAAATTAAAATTACAAGATCCCTATCTTAAAATAAATAAAAACTTACCTGGGAAATTAAAAAAACCTAAGTTTAAACTATTTATTAAACTAAAATTACTATTAAACTAAAATAAAAATAACTATCAATTAAATAAATTAATTAAACATTAAAAAAAAACTAACACTACTAAAACAAATTTAATCTACAATTACAAAAAATAATAAACACTAAATTAAAAAAAAATAAAAAACACTGGATTACAAAAAATAATAAACACTAAATTACGAAAAAATTACAAATTAAATTATCCAAAATAAAAACAATTCCACCTAATCTAATAGCCATATAACCCCCCAAAAAATAAAAAAAACCCTAGTCTATAATAAACTACCAATAGCCCTTAAAAGGGCCTTTTGTAGGGCATTGCCCTCAGTTAAACAGCTCTTTTCCCTTTAAAAAATACAAAGACCCCCAACAGTAAAACCCACCACCCAACCAACCCCCCAAAATAAAAAAACTAACTCTAAGAAAAACATAAGCTACCTATTGCCCTGGAAAGAGCATTTGTATGGGCATTGCCCTTAAAAGGGCATTCAGCTCTTTTTCATTGCTCTGAAAAGGGCATTTAGCTCTTTTAAGAACGCCCAAACCCTAATTTAAAAAAAAAAAACACCTAAAAAAGTTCAAAAAAACCTAACACTAACCCCCGACGATCTACTTACAGTTTTTGAAATCCGGACATCCAGACGGGGAGGTCTTCATCTAGGCAGCGAGGTCTTCATCCATCCAGGCGGTGTCTTCTATCTTCATCATGGCGGCACGGAACGGGTCCATCCTTGAAGACAACCAGCACGGAGCATCCTCTGTAATACGGTCGCAAGAAAGCCGTTTCAAAATGGTGTCCCTTGCATTCCTATTGACTGATTTGATTTCTTTCATGTAATTAGCAAGAGTCCATGAGCTGGTGACGTATGGGATATACATTCCTACCAGGAGAGGCAAAGTTTCCCAAACCTCAAAATGCCTACAAATACACCCCTCACCACACCCACAAATCAGTTTTACAAACTTTGCCTCCTATGGAGGTGGTGAAGTAAGTTTGTGCTAGATTCTACGTTGATATGCGCTCCGCAGCAGGTTGGAGCCCGGTTTTCCTCTCAGCGTGCAGTGAATGTCAGAGGGATGTGAGGAGACTATTGCCTATTTGAATTCAATGATCTCCTTCTACGGGGTCTATTTCATAGGTTCTCTGTTATCGGTCGTAGAGATTCATCTCTTACCTCCCTTTTCAGATCGACGATATACTCTTATATATATATATATATATACCATTACCTCTGCTGATTTTCGTTTCAGTACTGGTTTGGCTTTCTACAACATGTAGATGAGTGTCCTGGGGTAAGTAAGTCTTATTTTCTGTGACACTCTAAGCTATGGTTGGGCACTTTTTTATAAAGTTCTAAATATATGTATTCAAACATTTATTTGCCTTGACTCAGGATGTTCAACATTCCTTATTTCAGACAGTCAGTTTCATATTTGGGATAATGCATTTGAATCAATCATTTTTTTCTTACCTTAAAATTTGACTTTTTCCCTGTGGGCTGTTAGGCTCGCGGGGGCTGAAAATGCTTCATTTTATTGCGTCATTCTTGGCGCGGACTTTTTTGGCGCAAAATTTTTTTTTCTGTTTCCGGCGTCATACGTGTCGCCGGAAGTTGCGTCATATTTGACGTTCTTTTGCGCCAAAAGTGTCGGCGTTCCGGATGTGGCGTCATTTTTGGCGCCAAAAGCATTTAGGCGCCAAATAATGTGGGCGTCTTATTTGGCGCTAAAAAAATATGGGCGTCACTTTTGTCTCCACATTATTTAAGTCTCATTTTTTATTGCTTCTGGTTGCTAGAAGCTTGTTCACTGGCATTTTTTCCCATTCCTGAAACTGTCTTTTAAGGAATTTGTTCAATTTTGCTTTATATGTTGTTTTTTCTATTACATATTGCAAGATGTCCCACGTTGCAACTGAGTCAGAAGATACTTCTGGAAAATCGCTGCCTGGTGCTGGAGCTACCAAAGCTAAGTGTATCTGCTGTAAACTTTTGGTAGCTGTTCCTCCAGCTGTTGTTTGTATTGAATGTCATGACAAACTTGTTAATGCAGATAATATTTCCTTTAGTAAAGTTCCATTACCTGTTGCTGTTCCGTCAACATCTAATACTCTTTGTTTCTAAATCCATTAAGAAGGCTATGTCTGTTATTCCTCCTTCTAGTAAACATAAAAAGTCTTTTAAAACTTCTCATTGTTCAGATGAATTTTTAAATGAACATCATCATTCTGATTCTGATAATAGTTCTTCTGGTTCAGAGGATTCTGTCTCAGAGGTTGATGCTGATAAATCTTCATATTTATTTAAAATGGAATTTATTCGTTCTTTACTTAAAGAAGTCCTAATTGCATTAGAAATTGAGGATTCTGGTCCTCTTGATACTAAATCTAAACGTTTAGATAAGGTTTTTAAATCTCCTGTAGTTATTCCAGAAGTTTTTCCTGTTCCTGGTGCTATTTCTGAAGTAATTTCCAGGGAATGGAATAATTTGGGTAATTCATTTACTCCTAAACGTTTTAAGCAATTATATCCTGTGCCATCTGACAGATTAGAGTTTTGGGACAAAATCCCTAAGGTTGATGGGGCTGTCTCTACTCTTGCTAAGCGTACTACTATTCCTACGGCAGATGGTACTTCCTTTAAGGATCCTTTAGATAGGAAAATTGAATCCTTTCTAAGAAAAGCTTATTTGTGTTCAGGTAATCTTCTTAGACCTGCTATATCGTTGGCTGATGTTGCTGCAGCTTCAACTTTTTGGTTGGAAGCTTTAGCGCAACAAGTAACAGATCATAATTCTCATAGCATTATTCTTCTTCTTCAACATGCTAATAATTTTATTTGTGATGCCATCTTTGATATCATTAGAGTTGATGTCAGGTATATGTCTCTAGCTATTTTAGCTAGAAGAGTTTTATGGCTTAAAACTTGGAATGCTGATATGTCTTCTAAGTCTACTCTGCTTTCCCTTTCTTTCCAGGGTAATAAATTATTTGGTTCTCAGTTGGATTCTATTATCTCAACTGTTACTGGAGGGAAAGGAACTTTTTTACCACAGGATAACAAATCTAAAGGTAAATTCAGGTCTAATAATCGTTTTCGTTCCTTTCGTCACAACAAGGAACAAAAGCCTGATCCTTCATCCTCAGGAGCGGTATCAGTTTGGAAACCATCTCCAGTCTGGAATAAATCCAAGCCTTTTAGAAAATCAAAGCCAGCTCCTAAGTCCACATGAAGGTGCGGCCCTCATTCCAGCTCAGCTGGTAGGGGGCAGATTACGTTTTTTCAAAGAAATTTGGATCAATTCCGTTCACAATCTTTGGATTCAGAACATTGTTTCAGAAGGGTACAGAATTGGTTTCAAGATAAGACCTCCTGCAAAGAGATTTTTTCTTTCCCGTGTCCCAGTAAATCCAGCGAAGGCTCAAGCATTTCTGAAATGTGTTTCAGATCTAGAGTTAGCTGGAGTAATTATGCCAGTTCCAGTTCTGGAACAGGGGCTGGGGTTTTATTCAAATCTCTTCATTGTACCAAAGAAGGAGAATTCCTTCAGACCAGTTCTGGATCTAAAAATATTGAATCATTATGTAAGGATACCAACATTCAAAATGCTAACTGTAAGGACTATCCTGCCTTTTGTTCAGCAAGGGCATTATATGTCTACAATAGATTTACAGGATGCATATCTGCATATTCCGATTCATCCAGATCACTATCCGTTTCTGAGATTCTCTTTCCTAGACAAGCATTACCAGTTTGTGGCTCTGCCGTTTGGCCTAGCAACAGCTCCAAGAATTTTTACAAAGGTTCTCGGTGCCCTTCTGTCTGTAATCAGAGAACAGGGTATTGTGGTATTTCCTTATTTGGACGATATCTTGGTACTTGCTCAGTCTTCACATTTAGCAGAATCTCATACGAATCGACTTGTGTTGTTTCTTCAAGATCATGGTTGGAGGATCAATTTACTAAAAAGTTCATTGATTCCTCAGACAAGGGTAACCTTTTTGGGTTTTCAGATAGATTCAGTGTCCATGACTCTATCTTTGACAGACAAGAGACGTCTAAAATTGATATCAGCTTGTCGAAACCTTCAGTCACAATCATTCCCTTCGGTAGCCTTATGCATGGAAATTCTAGGTCTTATGATTGCTGCATCGGACGCGATCCCCTTTGGTCGTTTTCACATGCGACCTCTTCAGCTCTGTATGCTGAACCAATGGTGCAGGGATTACACAAAGATATCTCAATTAATATCTTTAAAACCGATTTACGATACTCTCTGACGTGGTGGACAGATCACCATCGTTTAGTTCAGGGGGCTTCTTTTGTTCTTCCGACCTGGACTGTAATTTCAACAGATGCAAGTCTTACAGGTTGGGGAGCTGTGTGGGGGTCTCTGACGGCACAAGGGGTTTGGGAATCTCAGGAGGTGAGTGTTACGGTTACCCTTAGTCTCGCTGAGAGATGGACCGCTTAGTAGCCTGGATCCCTATTGCTAAAGAGGGGAGAAGCTGCTTTCCATAGTATTCTATATGAGTCTCGCAAATATAGAATAATCTCCCTTAGCTGCAGTACCGCTAGGATACCCTTCTGCCCACAAAAACGAGTCAACGCTGCGATTGAGGGTCAAACAAGAACTCAGGACTGGGATGCCCAGCCTGCTTTTTATTAAGGTTACATGCACACAGGGCACTCCCAGGGGGAGAGGGGGGGAAGCACAAAATCCCCCATCACACATTTAGATAGAGAGCACTGTCCTTTGACAGGCCACAATAGGATTACAGTACTTAAGATAACAAGTTTACAAGTTCATCTTATCAATTAGCAGTCTGGCTCCAGAGGTGATTAGACAATAGTTTCTAAAAGCTGAAAAAAAAGAGTTAACTCTTTATGAAATGAAACTTGTTACAGTTTTCTTGGAGCCCTTCTTAGGCGCTGGCTTGCTGGTTCAGGCATTGCTGCTGGGAAATAAGCTCTTCACAACAAAATAACTAATGCTTCTGTAACATTGCTCCCTTTCTGTGGAACACTCTGGCAGACACGGTCTGACCCCTTTTCGGGGCAGACTAAGGCTGTCCAGACCGCTGATTATGCGGGGCTGAGGTCGGTTTGTCTGGACAACCCGTCGGCGTTGCCATTCTGTTTCCCAGGTCTGTAAGTAATGGTGAAATTGAAGGGTTGCAACGATAAGCTCCAACGTAATAGCCTGCCGTTATCTCCAGAGACCCGGTTCAGCCACACCAACGGGTTATGGTCGGTGACCAGAGTGAACTCCTGACCATATAAATAGGGAGTCAATTTCTTTAATGCCCACACCAAAGCCAAACACTCCTTTTCGACCGCTGCATAGCTGACTTCGCGGGGCAGGAGCTTCCGGCTGATGTAGGCAACTGGATGCTCCCCTCCATCTTCGCCTACTTGGCTGAGGACGGCTCCCAGCCCGAACATGGAAGCATCTGTATGGACGATAAAACGTTTGTTAAGGGCTGGGGCCGCCAAGACAGGAGCGTTAATTAGAGCATTTTTGAGAGCCTGGAAAGCCGTTTCACAGTGGGGAGACCACAGGACCTGTCGAGGTAAGTTCTTCTTGGTCAAGTCAGTCAGGGGTTTGGCAAGTGTGCTGTAGTCTGGTACGAACCGTCTATAGTACCCTGCCGTGCCCAGGAAGGCTAGGACCTGAGTCTTAGTGATGGGGGTGGGCAATTGGCGACAGCTTCTATTTTGGCCGGCTCTGGTCGCTGCTTTCCACACCCCACCCGGTGACCCAGGTACTGTACCTCGGCCATCCCAAAGTGGCATTTTTCTGGCTTCAGAGTCAGGCCAGCAGCCCGGATCTGATCCAGAACCATTCCCACATGAGCTAAGTGGTCCTCCCAGGACTCACTGTGGATCGCTATGTCGTCCAGGTAGGCGCAAGCAAAACTCTGGAAGCCATCCAGGAGCCTATCCACCAAGCGCTGGAATGTAGCTGGGGCATTCTTCATCCCAAACGGCATTACCCTAAACTGATATAAGCCGAATGGGGTGACGAATGCCGACTTGGGGATAGCCTCCGGGGCCAGGGGAATCTGCCAGTAACCTTTGCAGAGGTCAATAGTGGTCAGGTAATTTCCCCTGGCTATACGATCGAGTAGCTCGTCTACCCTGGGCATAGGGTAAGCGTCCGTCACGGTATTTTCATTGAGCCTCCGATAGTCTACGCAGAACCGGGTGGTCCCATCTTTCTTGGGCACCAAGACAACTGGGGAGGCCCAGGGACTATCGGAGGGCTCAATTACCCTGAGCTGGAGCATCTCATCAATCTCCTTCTTCATTCCTGTCCTAACTGCTTCGGGGATTCGGTACGGAGCCTGGCGCAAGGGAGCTTGTCCCGGAGTATCTACCTGGTGGGTGGTTAAAGTAGTGTACCCTGGCTTCGGGGAGAAGGTGAGGTGTTTAGACTGGAGGAGTTGGTTGAGCTGCTCCCTTTCAGTGGGGCTAAGTCGGTCCCCTATCTGAACCTGCGCCACTATACCTGTGGGGAGGCTCTTTTCTAATAGTCGGGGTCTCCTGAGGGGAACAACATACGGCCGTCACGTTCTCTGGCCGCTCAAAATATTCCTTGAGCATGTTTACATGGAATGTCTTTCTAAGATTGTTGTCGTGGCAGCTAGCTATCACATAAGTGGTGTCTCCCCTTTTCTCTACGATCTGGTAGGGACCCTGCCAGGACGCCTGCAATTTGTCTGTCTTCACCGGCTTAAGTACTAACACCTTTTGTCCTATGGTGAAGATTCTCTTTCGGGCCCCCCGATCGTACCATACTTTCTGTCTTCTCTGGGCCAACTGGAGATTAGCCCGCACGGATTTGGCTAATTGCTCCATTCGGTCCCTGAGTTCCAGCACGTATGGCACAATGGGGACACCGTCAGCCTCCATCTCTCCCTCCCAGTGCTCCCGGATCAGGTTTAGGGGTCCCCGTACCTTTCTTCCGTAGAGCAACTCGAAGGGAGAGAACCCTGTCGTTTCCTGGGGCACCTCCCGATAAGCAAATAGGAGGTGCGGCAGGAAGCGTTCCCAGTCTCGGTATTCCTGAGTGAACGTCTTGAGCATTTGCTTGAGGGTCCCATTGAACCTCTCACATAGCCCGTTCGTCTGGGGGTGGTATGGGGAGCTCAGGAGGGACTTAATTTTGCAAACCTGCCAGAGTTGTTGGGTCAATTCAGCCGTAAATTGGGTGCCTCGGTCGGATAGGATTTCTTTTGGAAATCCTACCCGGGAGAACACCTGTACTAGTGCATTCGCTACCGTATCCGCTTGTATGTTGGATAGGGCGACAGCCTCTGGGTACCTGGTAGCGTAGTCCACTACGGTAAGAATGTATCGCTTACCGGAGGGACTAGGGGTAGCCAGTGGTCCCACTAGGTCAATAGCAACCCGGCTGAAGGGTTCCTCTACAATGGGCATATTTACTAGCTGGGCTTTAGGGTGATCGCCTCGCCTTCCTACTCGTTGACACACATCGCAGGTGTTACAGTAAGTTCTAACGTCAGCGTGCACCCCTGGCCAAAAGAACGTGTGAGTAATGCGGTGTAGGGTACGGGTAACGGCTAGGTGGCCTGCTAAGGGGATGTCGTGGCCTATTTTGAGGATTTCTTGACGGTATTTGTGGGGCACTACCAGCTGTCGCCTACGCTGTCCCCTTTTCTCTGTCCAGCGGTATAGTTTCCCTTTTTCCCATAAGAATGTTTCGTTATCTGCCCCGCCCCCTCCGGTCTCTGCTCGTTCCCGGTACTTTTGTAAGGTCGGGTCAGTCTTAGACTCTGCCTCGAAAGCATCTGGGGTGTCCCAGGGTATGGGGCCTAACCTGTCAGGCAAGGTCGGGGTAGGTCTTACCTGTGTCTCCCGCACTGGTGAGAGCTCTCGCTCCGTCCGGGCTTGGGCCCGTGTAGTCACTGGGTCCGCCTCGTTGTTGCATACTGGAGCATAGGCAGAAGTCATGGGGCCCAAATCGTTGCCCAGTAGTACTTCGGCAGGTAAATTATCCATTAGGCCCACGTTCACAGCCCCCTTTCCCGCTCCCCAATCAAGATGCACTTTAGCTGTTGGAATTTTGTACACATCCCCCCCCGCCACTCTAACGGCCACAGTCTGTCCGGATCGCTTGTGCTCTGGCACCAAATGACTCTGTACCAGCGTGATAGTAGCCCCTGTGTCTCGCAATCCCTCGGTAGATCGCCCCTCGAGCCATACCCTCTGCCGATGGTGCTGGCGGTTATCTGAGGCAGCATATACAGGGTCTGCCTCGTGAAGCGGCCCCACATATCCCTCCATAGGGGCCTCTTGGTTAACACAGAGGGCCCGGGCCGGACGATAGGACCCAGAGGGGTAATTGTAATTCCTGGGTGTCTGGTGCGTATTAAGGGGGCAGCTAGCCATGAAATGCCCTGGTTGCTTGCATTGGTGGCAAGTCGGTCTGGGACACTCAGAGCTGTTATTGGGTGGTCCTGAGTGTCGGACGGGCCTTGTGGGCACCGGGGCTCGGAATTCAGTACGAGGGGGTGCACGGTAAACCTCTCTGGGTTCGACCCGTGCTGGAGCTCGGTAGTTCATGGGTTCGTGAAGACGGGAGTCATAATGTTCATCGGCCAATTTGGCTGCTTCTTCTAAGGTAGAAGGCCGCCTGTCTCGCAGCCATTCCTTCCCTTGCTGTTCCATGCCATTATAAAAATGTTCTAAGAGAAACAATTGTAAAATTTCCTCCCCAGTCACCGCTTTACTTCCGCTCAGCCAGTGATTTGCCGCTCTCCGCATTCGGTGCGCCCATTCCATATGGGTATCGTTAGGCTTCTTTTCCGTGCCCCGAAACTGTCGGCGATACGTGTCCGGAGTTACAGCGTACCGTCGCAACAGTGTCTCCTTAACTAGCTCATACTGTGTCACTTCCTCAGCACCCAGAGTACGAAAGGCTTCCAGGGCTCGCCCGGATAGTTTCCCAGACAATATCGTGGGCCACTCTCTGTTGGGAATCTGGTGCAGGGCACATTGCCTTTCGAAGTCCGCCAAATATTCATCAATCCCTGTCTCGCTCTCTAGGAAGGGTCGAAATGCCGCATAGGGTATCTTGGGCCTCCCAGCATTTTCGACAGGGATGATTACCTGCGGGGCTTCAGCATTGCGGTGTGCATTCGCTAGGTTGAGTTCGTGGGCTCGAGTCTCTCGTATATCCTCGTCCGCCTCTGCCATCAACTGCTGTACCAATTCCATGGAGGGGTTCGGCCCGTATAATGAGAGCCTTTCCCGAACAATCCTGGTTTTTTCGTCACTAATCGTGGTCGGTGTTTCCGCCATTGTGAAGCTCTGATCCAGTTCGGTCAATTCTGCGATCAGCTCTCTCCTCGGCCGGTTGCTGGCGTACCCCCCTCTGCTTTCAAGTAAATCCTTTTGGGTTGTACGCTTCAATTTTTCGTAAGCGCTCTCCATCCGTTCTGTACCTCTCCTAGGAAATCCAGGAAAATCCCGCCGCTGCCGCCAAATG
Organism: Bombina bombina; assembly: GCF_027579735.1. Classification (NCBI taxonomy): domain Eukaryota; kingdom Metazoa; phylum Chordata; class Amphibia; order Anura; family Bombinatoridae; genus Bombina; species Bombina bombina. Next base: position 94,730,974 of record NC_069503.1, read on the forward strand.
TTACGGTTACCCTTAGTCTCGCTGAGAGATGGACCGCTTAGTAGCCTGGATCCCTATTGCTAAAGAGGGGAGAAGCTGCTTTCCATAGTATTCTATATGAGTCTCGCAAATATAGAATAATCTCCCTTAGCTGCAGTACCGCTAGGATACCCTTCTGCCCACAAAAACGAGTCAACGCTGCGATTGAGGGTCAAACAAGAACTCAGGACTGGGATGCCCAGCCTGCTTTTTATTAAGGTTACATGCACACAGGGCACTCCCAGGGGGAGAGGGGGGGAAGCACAAAATCCCCCATCACACATTTAGATAGAGAGCACTGTCCTTTGACAGGCCACAATAGGATTACAGTACTTAAGATAACAAGTTTACAAGTTCATCTTATCAATTAGCAGTCTGGCTCCAGAGGTGATTAGACAATAGTTTCTAAAAGCTGAAAAAAAAGAGTTAACTCTTTATGAAATGATACTTGTTACGGTTTTCTTGGAGCCCTTCTTAGGCGCTGGCTTGCTGGTTCAGGCATTGCTGCTGGGAAATAAGCTCTTCACAACAAAATAACTAATGCTTCTGTAACAGTGAGAATACCGATCAATATTTTGGAACTCCGTGCAATTTTCAGAGCTCTTCAGTCTTGGCCTCTTCTAAAGAGAGAATCGTTCATTTGTTTTCAGACAGACAATGTCACAACTGTGGCATACATCAATCATCAAGGAGGGACTCACAGTCCTCTAGCTATGAAAGAAGTATCTCGAATTCTGGTTTGGGCAGAATCCAGCTCCTGTCTAGTTTCTGCGGTTCATATCCGAGGTATAGACAATTGGGAAGCGGATTATCTCAGTCGCCAAACGTTGCATCCGGGCGAATGGTCTCTTCACCCAGAGGTATTTCTTCAGATTGTTCAAATGTGGGGACTTCCAGAAATAGATCTGATGGCCTCTCATCTAAACAAGAAACTTCCCAGGTATCTGTCCAGATCCAGGGATCCTCAAGCGGAAGCAGTGGATGCATTGTCACTTCCTTGGAAGTATCATCCTGCCTATATCTTTCCGCCTCTAGTTCTTCTTCCAAGAGTGATCTCCAAGATTCTGAAGGAATGCTTGTTTGTTCTGCTGGTAGCTCCAGCATGGCCTCACAGGTTTTGGTATGCGGATCTTGTCCGGATGTCTTCTTTTTTTTTTTTTTTTTTTTTTTTTTTTTATTATTTTTTATTGAGGATCTTTTCAATACAAACAATCAATAATTGCAATACATAATACAAAGTAAGGTAAAGTAAATTATTTCAGAGCAGGTAACTAGAATAAAACAGATAAATGAACAGTATGCATATTACCCACTCATTGCATGTAGTAAATACTATTCAAATAGTATACCCACCATGACAGTGAAGCGGCCACTCTTGGACCACATATTTGCTATCAACTAGACTGGACGTGGGTAAACATTATTGCTAGAGGGCCACTCGTGGACCCTAAATGAAGAACCTCTATTTTATGTTTTTCAACAGGTCTAAGATACTGTGTGACTGGTAACTGTGTAAACACTTTTATAATTCTGTATATTTATTAAGTATTGCAGTGAAACAAGTTGAAAGTAAGAATACTAGGGACTCCGCCAGAAGTGTAACTCAGGTAGGAGATGAACAACTGGAATAATATTAGAAAGTGGAGCAGCACTTAAACCTTAAAGCTGTAATTATGAGATGTGTGTAGAGTCCAGTGAACAGAGTAAGCGTTGAAATTATACCGAAAGGAGGCTAAATTAGGTTCGTACATAGAGAATAAGGGGTAACCTTGCTATTAAAAAAAAGGAAAGGTGTATTTGGCGTTTAACTAGGATCCTTTAGTTATAACAGTGTAGAACATCATTCTGAATTATAACTTATTAATTTATTGGGACACATAAGTGCTACTGTATGCCTTTGATAATAACTTTATCTAGAAAAAAAAAAAAAAAAATTCCAGCCTTGATAGAGCATAGGTAGGGTCTAAAAAATATGCATACTTAGATTAGAGGGAGTTGTCCCGCCATCTCGGCCGCTGACAGCAGGGCACCATCCTAAATTAATAAGCCCAACCACTCGGGAAATAAATAAAATGTTTTGACTCAATAGCTTTAGGGTATGATAGATTAATAGGAGGTAAATAAATGTGTAAGTGAGAGGCTATAAAAGGCAATCATATTTAGAAACAGTAATAGGGTCCCATACAACAACAAAAAATAGGCTATAAAATTTAAAACAGGCATTGTGAATTTTAGCTTTAAATAAATAGTTAATCAAATAACTGTGGGATCTCATAGCAGTATTGTGTGGATTATTGTTAAACTCCCTACTAACTTGAGGCAACTGAACATTGAAAAGCATGAATCAACAACAAACATTTTGACTCAGTAGCTTCAGGGTATTATAGATTAATAGGAGATATATAAATGTGTAAGTGAGAGGCTGCATAATGCAATCATATTTGAAAACAGTAATAGGGTCCCATACAACAACAAAAAATAGGCTATAAAATTTAAAACAGGCAGTGTGAAATTTAGCTTTAAAATAAGTAGATAATCAAATAACTGTGGGGTCTCATAGTAGTAATGTGTGGATTGTTGTTAAACTCCCTACTTCCTTGAGGTAACAGAACATTGAAAAGCATGGATCCACAACAAACAAACAGGGGCATCTACGCTATGGATAATTCTGAGTTAGAAAGGGAAACACTCATTATGGTTAGTATTTCACTTAGCAGGTGATATGGATAAAGGGGACCTCTTTGGACTATCATTGTCCCTTCAATGTTCATTGCAGTCATCTTATAGTGAACCGCTGGCAGTCCGGCTTACTTGCAGCAAGGTTACCTGAGCAGCACAAAACAAAAGCCTGTGAGCAAGGAAGTCCACCGTGGGGCATCATAATGTGTTCCCAAAGAGGAGCCCGTAGCAAACCACCCGGGTCCCAGTTCAGGCATAACAAGGGTGAATGGAAGTCGGTAGCTGGTAAGAGAGGTGCTCTTGAGGGCTGCGCCGCTCGCGGCTGTGCGGATCTACTGATCTGGGTGCATGCTTCTGCTAGGATCGCCGTTATGCTAGGTTCCAAAGGTATCGGCTGCCAGGGCAAAGTGAAAGTAGGTCTGCTCATGTCGGTAATTTTTTCCCAAGCTCTCCCCCATTGATTGAGGCTCTCCGTCTCTATGGCACATAGTGGTTGTTTAAGTCCGGTGCCCGGAATCACAGGTTTCATAGGAGCAGAGGTTAAATCCCTCTGGGATGTAGTGTCATCAGGTAGCGGGTGTTGGAGCGTGGATGCAGCTTCATGGGCGGTTGGGAATGCCTCAGTAGGTCGCTGTAAAGTGCAAACATCACTATCGCTGGGTGCCATAGAAAATTTATCCTCAAAGGCGACTCTGTACGTTTCAAGTAGGCAGCGGAGCTCCTCCAAAATAGAAATTGCAATCTCCATATCTCATCTGATGTATGGCAGGTCCATAACGTAAAATGGTTTACAAGAGATGTGTATCTGTAAAGCACATTAAGTGCTGCGTAACGACAGGGCCAGAGGCGTCCTGCCGGGGGGTTTAGAATAGGCCAAGATTGTAGAATGGCTCCAGGCGCCGATGCCAGCAGTTATCCTCCCAAAATTGTATTCATTAGACACAGAGTTCAATGCCTCATTCAGCTCCAGTAAAATAGTAAATAGTTCAATGAGTTAGATTAGAAATTTCTGTGTTTTTTTAAGAAAGGCTGCAGCAGCACACAGCTATGCGACCAAACATGGCCACTGCCCGGAAGTTCCCCCGTCCGGATGTCTTCTTGCCAACCATGGACTCTTCCGTTAAGACCAGACCTTCTGTCGCAAGGTCCTTTTTTCCATCAGGATCTCAAATCCTTAAATTTAAAGGTATGGAGATTGAACGCTTGATTCTTAGTCAAAGAGGTTTCTCTGACTCTGTGATTAATACTATGTTACAGGCTTGTAAATCTGTATCTAGGGAGATATATTATAGAGTCTGGAAGACTTATATTTCTTGGTGTCTTTCTCGTCATTTTTCCTGGCATTCTTTTAGAATTCCGAGAATTTTACAGTTTCTTCAGGATGGTTTGGATAAAGGTTTGTCTGCAAGTTCCTTGAAAGGACAAATCTCTGCTCTTTCTGTTCTTTTTCACAGAAAGATTGCTAATCTTCCTGATATTCATTGTTTTTTACAAGCTTTGGTTCGTATAAAACCTGTTATTAAGTCAATTTCTCCTCCTTGGAGTTTGAATTTGGTTCTGGGGGCTCTTCAAGCTCCTCCGTTTGAACCTATGCATTCATTGGACATTAAATTACTTTCTTGGAAAGTTTTGTTCCTTTTGGCTATCTCTTCTGCCAGAAGAGTTTCTGAATTATCTGCTCTTTCTTGTGAGTCTCCTTTTCTGATTTTTCACCAGGATAAGGCGGTGTTGCGAACTTCTTTTGAATTTTTACCTAAGGTTGTGAATTCCAACAACATTAGTAGAGAAATTGTGGTTCCTTCATTGTGTCCTAATCCTAAGAATTCTAAGGAGAAATCATTGCATTCTTTGGATGTAGTTAGAGCTTTGAAATATTATGTTGAAGCTACTAAGACTTTCCGAAAGACTTCTAGTCTATTTGTTATCTTTTCCGGTTCTAGGAAAGGTCAGAAGGCCTCTGCCATTTCTTTGGCATCTTGGTTGAAATCTTTAATTCATCATGCTTATGTCGAGTCGGGTAAAACTCCGCCTCAAAGGATTACAGCTCATTCTACTAGGTCAGTTTCTACTTCCTGGGCGTTTAGGAATGAAGCTTCGGTTGATCAGATTTGCAAAGCAGCAACTTGGTCTTCTTTGCATACTTTTACTAAATTCTACCATTTTGATGTGTTTTCTTCTTCTGAAGCTGTTTTTGGTAGAAAAGTACTTCAGGCAGCTGTTTCAGTTTGAATCTTCTGCTTATATTTTCAGTTTTTTTCATTATAAAATTTAATCTTTATTTTGGGTGTGGATTATTTTTCAGCCAAATTGGCTGTCTTTATTTTATCCCTCCCTCTCTAGTGACTCTTGCGTAGAAAGATCCACATCTTGGGTAGTCATTATCCCATACGTCACTAGCTCATGGACTCTTGCTAATTACATGAAAGAAAACATAATTTATGTAAGAACTTACCTGATAAATTCATTTCTTTCATATTAGCAAGAGTCCATGAGGCCCACCCTTTTTGTGGTGGTTATCATTTTTTTGTATAAAGCACAATTATTCCAATTCCTTATTTTTTATGCTTTCGCACTTTTTTCTTATCACCCCACTTCTTGGCTATTCGTTAAACTGATTTGTGGGTGTGGTGAGGGGTGTATTTGTAGGCATTTTGAGGTTTGGGAAACTTTGCCTCTCCTGGTAGGAATGTATATCCCATACGTCACTAGCTCATGGACTCTTGCTAATATGAAAGAAATGAATTTATCAGGTAAGTTCTTACATAAATTATGTTTTTTTAAATTCAAATCAGCCAATAGGATGAGAGGTACTGAAATCCTAGTGGCTGTTCAAATCAGCCAATAGAATTTCAATAGCTCTCATCCTATTTATATGGTGGCGGCGATGTCGGGGAGCAGCGGAATAGGGGTTATATCTTTATTATAGTGTTGACAATGTTGGGATGCGGAGGAATAGGGTTTAATAGCTTTATTATAGTGGCAGCGATGTCGGGGAGCGGCAGAATAGGGGTTAATAACTTTATTTAGGTGGCGGCGATGTCGGGAGAGGCAGATTAGGGGTTAATAACTTTATGTAGGTGTCTGCGATGTCGGGGATAGCAGATTTAGGGGTGTTTAGACAAGGGATTTATGTCAGGGTGTTAGGTTTAAACTTAACTTTTTTTCCCCATAGACATCAATGGGGTTGCGTTACGGTGATCACCATTCCGCACTTCAGGTGTTAGTTTTCTAACACACTCTCCCCATTGATGTCTATGGGGAAAGCGCTCAAAAGCACGTATTCTCAGCCCTTGGATTTTGTGCGGTATGGAGCTCATCGCAACCATATCGCACGCACAAGGCGGTTTTTTAAAAACTTGTAATGGCAGCGATATGGAGGGTGAAATAACACAACTTTTGTTGCATTCGTTTTGCAGCCTCTATAGCGCAAAACTTGTAATCTAGGTGTATGTTAGCTAAAATTGCATGATCTATCTGAATTATCAGCGTTAAACTTTGAGTGTCTGGTTTGCCTTCTGTCTTTAATGATGTATTCTTAAATATTCTATAAAATTGTATTTTTAATTAACCCCTTAATGACCAAGGACGTACTGGGTACGTCCTACAAAAAAGGCCAGGTAATGACCAAGGACGTATCCTGTACGTCCTTAGGAGTTTCAAGCGGTGGAAGCGATCCTGATCATTTCCGGTCACTTTCAAGGTATTGCAGTGATGCCCTGATATTGAGGCATCACTGCAATACCTTTTTTGGCATGCTGATGCAGAGAGGGCTACTCTGTGGCTCTCTCTACATCGGCCAGCGATGGTGCCGATCGTTGGTGGGTGGGAGCAGCTGCAGGTGGGTGGCCATTCGCTGGGAAACTTCCGAAGGATGTCGAGTGTGTGCGTGCACAGCCACGATCTGTGGCATTTGTAATTTTGAAGTGGTGGAAGAGGGTGGTTGGAGAGGGTGGTGGGTGGCAGAGGAGAGGGAAATGAATAACTAAAAAGGGATCTAGGAGGGAGAGGGGGAGGGTATGGAGGGGGCAGCTACACTACAGAAAAAGTGGGCTTTATTTTTTTAATAAAAAGCACCACATTTGATTTCAAAGTGGGTACTGTCAGACAGCTGCCAGTACCCATAACGGGGGCAAATAATTAGTGTGGAGAGGGTTAGAGAGCTCTTTGGGGGGATAAGGGAGGTTGGGGGCTAAGGGGGTATCCTACACAGCAGAATATATATAAAAAAGGCTTATTTTAATACTGGCAGACTTTATGCCAGTACTTAAGATGGCAGGGACAATTGTGGGGTGGGGGAGGGAATAGAGCTGTTTGGGAGGGATCATGGGGTGGGATGTTTTAGGTGGGAGGCTGATCTCTACACTAGAGCTAAAATTAACCCTTCAAGCTCCCTACAAGCTACCTAATTAACCCCATAACTGCTGGGCATAATACAAGTGTGGTGCGCAGTGGCATTTAGCGGCCTTCTAATTACCAAAAAGCAATGCCAAAGCCATATATGTCTGCTATTTATGAACAAAGTAGATCCCAGAGAAGCATTTACAACCATTTATGCCATAATTGCACAAGTTGTTTGTAAATAATTTCAGTGAGAAACCTAAAGTTTGGAAACAATTTGTGAAAAAGTGAATGATTTTTTTTATTTGATCGCATTTGGCGGTGAAATGATAGCATGAAATATACCAAAATGGGCCTAGATCAATACTTTGGGATGTCTTCTAAAAAAAAAGTATATTCATGTCAAGGGATATTCAGGGATTCCTGACAGATATCGGTGTTCCAATGTAACTAGCGTTAATTTTGAAAAAAAGTAGTTTGGAAATAGCAAAATGCTACTTGTATTTATTGCCCTATAACTTGGAAAAAAGGCAAAGAACATGTAAACATTGGGTATTTCTAAACTCAGGACAAAATTTAGAAACTATTTAGCATGGGTGTTTTTTGGTGGTTGTAGATGTGTTACAGATTTTGGGGGTCAAAGTTAGAAAAAGTGTGTTTTTTTCCATTTTTTCCTCATATTTTATCATTTTTTATAGTAAATTATAAGATATGATGAAAATAATGGTATCTTTAGAAAGTCCATTTAATGGCGAGAAAAACGGTTTATAATATGTGTGGGTACAGTAAATGAGTAAGAGGAAAATTACAGCTAAACACAAATACCGCAAAAAATTAAAAATAGCCTTGGTCCCAAACGTACAGAAAATGGAAAAGTTCTGCGGCCATTAAGGGGTTAAACCCCCCCCCCCACACACACACACAAAATACTGGTCTGGATTCCAATATTTTTTTTTATTTTGTTGTAAAAATGTTGTACATCATTATTTAGTCAAAAGGAGCATTACATAATAAATTCAAACAATGTGTACTGTTTCCAAACTACAGTATTCCACTTTAACTAATACAGATCCACCTCCTAAGTGACATCATCTTATTTAAACCTGCTCTAATTTCATTACATTGCTTGATCAATCAATTTGTGTTACTGATATTGTGTGTCATTAAATAAAATCAGTTTCCCCTCAGTAATTCATCTGGTATATAACATGCACAATGCTAAGCATTGCTATTAGAAAAGGTTTCTCCACATGATGTACACATTAAATATATCTCCCAGATGTCATTCATTGTAGTGGCTTTTGTAACTGGGAATTAGAAACTATTATTTACAATAGGATCATTTCTTGACTCTTCTATTTAGAGAGGTTGTCCTCTTTAGGATAGTTTTAGAAAAATTGTTTCTACACTATTTATAAAGTTTATTTTCAGTGTAAATATTTGGTGTTTTGTGATACCTGACTTGCATAGAAATACTTTTCCAGCTTCTAAAGATGTGAAAGGTTTCTTCACTTGTGAATCCTTTCATGAGTTTTCGTATTATCCATTTGTGAAAAACTTTTTTCACACTCTGTAAATGTGAATGTTTTTTTCTCCTATGTGAATCTTTTCATGAGTTTTCAAATTACTGTTTAGTGTAAAACCTTTTCCACACTCTGCACATGTAAAAGGTTTTCCCCCTGTGTGAATAAGTTGGTGTCTTCAGAAAGCTGGCTTGTCTGCAAACATTTTCCCACACTCTGTCCAAACGAAAGGTTTTTCTCCTGTGTGAATCCTTTCGTGGGTTAAGAGATAGGACTTTTGTGAAAAATGTTCTCCACACTTTTTCAGATTATCCATTTGTGAAAAAACGTTTTCCACACTCTGTACATGTGAAAGGCTTTTCCCCTGTGTGACTCCTTTCATGAGTTTTCAGATCACTCTTTAGTATAAAACTTTTTCCATACTCTGTATATGTGAAAGGCTTTTCTCCTGTGTGAATCTTTTCATGAGATTTCAGATTACTCTTTTGTGTAAAACTTTTTGCACACTCTGCACATGTGAAAGGTTTTTTCCCTGTGTGAATCCTTTTGTGGTTTAAGAGATGACACTTTTGGATAACTGTACTCCACACTCTGTACAACTTAATGGTTTCTCCCCTCTGTGGGTCCTCTCATGAGCTATAAGGCCTGTGGTTTGTATAAAACATTTGCCGTACTCTGTACATGTATGAGGCTTCTCACCTGTGTGAATTTTGTGGTGTTTTAATAGATTTGACTTCAATTTGAAGATTTTCCCACATTCTGTACATGTGAAATATTTCTCCTTTGTATGAATCATTTGGCCAGACTGTAGACTTGTACCTTCTTTAAAATGTTTTGAGTACTCAGTAAATGTGTGTGGTTTATCCTCTGGGATAATCATTTCTTTCATGTAATTAGCAAGAGTCCATGAGCTAGTGACGTATGGGATATATGGTGAGCAAACACGTTTTCCATCCTGGGATCGTTGTGGAGAGTGCAGCCGTGGGAAAGTGTTCCTAGCCTTGGGACCGATTGGGACCTTTAGGATTTCAAGGATTCTACATTTCAAAATCATGCCAACCACTTATGGACATTGAATCTAACGCCATTTAATGAGGTTCCCCTTTTCATTATCAATAATTGTTATTGTACTAATTGTTTGGTCATATAGTAGCATCTAAGACACAATTGTTATAAGTTTATGTTGCCAATTGTACACTCTATTCCATATGTTGTGTATAGTGAGCGCCCTCTGGTGACCTATGTCATTTACGTATGGGATATACATTCCTACCAGGAGGGGCAAAGTTTCCCAAACCTTAAAGTGCCTATAAATACACCCCTCACCACACCCACAATTCAGTTTTACAAACTTTGCCTCCCATGGAGGTGGTGAAGTAAGTTTGTGCTAGATTCTACGTTGATATGCGCTTCGCAGCAGGCTGGAGCCCAGTTTTCCTCTCAGAGTGCAGTGAATGTCAGAGGGATGTGAAGAGAGTATTGCCTATTTGAATTCAATGGTCTCCTTCTACGGGATCTATTTCATAGGTTCTCTGTTATCGGTCGTAGAGATTCATCTCTTACCTCCCTTTTCAGATCGACGATATACTCTTATATACCATTACCTCTACTGATTCTCGTTTCAGTACTGGTTTGGCTGTCTACTATATGTAGATGAGTGTCTTAGGGTAAGTAAGTCTTATTTTATTATGACACTCTAAGCTATGGTTGGGCACTTTCTATGTAAAGTTCTAAATATATGTCTTTAAACTTATATTTGCCATGATTCAGGATAATCATTATTCCTTTAAAATTCAGACTGTCAGTTTCATTATTTGGGATAATGCATTTTAATTCAATTTATTTTTCTTTACCTTGAAAATTTTCAGTTGATCATTTTTCCCTGTGTGCTGTTAGGCTCGCGGGGGCAGAAAATGTTTCTTTTTATTGCGTCATTTTTGGCGCGGACTTTTTTGGCGCAAAAATTTCGTCATTTCCGGCGCCGTAGTTGACGCCGGAAGTTGTATTCTGTTAAACGTCATTTTTGAAGCATGTGTATTCAGGCATTTTTTTGCGCCAAAAAATGTGGGCGTCGGTTCCGGCGTCAGAGGATGTGGCGTCATACTTGGCGCCAAAAATATGGGCGTTGTATTTAGCGCCAATAATGTGGGCGTCATATTTTGCGCCAAAAAATGTGGGCGTATTTTTTGTTCCACTTTTTTTCCTCACATTATTTAAACCTCACTTTTTTATTGCTTCTGGTTTCTAGAAGCTTATTATTTTGCATTCTTTTCCCATTCCTGAAACTGTCATTTAAGGAATTTGATAATTTTGCTTTAAATATTGTTTTTTTCTATTACATATTGCAAGATTTCACTGTTCCTGTTTCAAAACGATCTAAGGGATTCCTGTTGACTGAGTTCAGTCCTACCAAAGCTAAGTTCATTTATTTTAAATGTTATGAATGTTTATCTTTAGCTATGGTTTGTAATAAGTTATCATGATAAACTTTTACATGCAGAATCCATTAGTATTTATTCTTTATATATTGCCATTCTTTTTACATCTTATGTACAAGAAATACTTAGAAGATTTATAAGAATATTTTTCTGATTCTATTTTAAAGGCTTTGTCTGACATCGTGCCTTCTAATAAAATTTTTAGGTCTTTTTCAAACTTCTTTTTTAATTATCGAAGTTTCAAATGACCAACAACATAATGATTTATCCTTCTCTGATGATGTTTTTTCTCATTCAGAATTTTCTTCATCAGATATTGACACTAACAAATCTACTTTTTTATTTTATTTTTTTATTAAAATACATTTGTTCTTTGTTGAAAAGGTGTTGATTATTTTGGATATTAAGGTAACTAGTTCTTTTTCAAGACTAGCTAACACTATTTCTGCTTATTTATTCTTCTGTGTTTTCAGAGGTTTTTTTCCAGTTCCTCATACTAGGGAATGGAATAGGCTGAGAATTTTCTTTTATTCCTTCTTCAAAGGTTTTAAACTATATTCTTTGCCGGCAGTTAATTTCAATGTTGAGGGTTCTCCAATTTAATGGGGCTATCTCTACTCCTGCTAATTATGCTATTGTTTCTATAGCAAAATAGTATTTATTTTCCTTTAGATGGTTGTATCTTATTTAAGGAAAATTATTTATTTTCAGGTTCTTTTCTTGGACCTGTGATTTATTTGAATGATGTTGCAATTGCTTCATTTTTCTGTTTACTTTAAGATCAAGTATCAGATTATGATTTATTTTAGCATTGTTAAAGGGACATTTGTTATGCAAGTTCAGTGTGTTGACTGGTCCTTTAACTGAGTTATCATGCTAATAGTTTCATCTGTGTCTTCATTTTATTAAATATTTTTGCAAATGAGGTTTAATCTATGTCTTTAGCTGTTTTAGCTAGAAGAATTTTGTGATTTCTAAAAATCCATATTTCTTTTTTTCTAAAATAATCAATTATTTGGTTTATAATTGGATTTAATTCTTAACTGTTACTCTGGGCTTCAAGATTGAGTTCTAAGACTAAAACTTTAAGCTTATTTCAGTTTGGTTGTTCTTTTTAAGGAACAAATTCCCAAGTAACATGTTTTTAATTGGAAATCTTTTAGTTCAAAATCAGCTCCCTAAAATTGCAATGTATGTGCCGTATTCCAGTTCGGCTGGTAAGGGGCAGGTTAAGATTTTTTTGAAAATTGTTGTTTTGCAAATTTCTTTGATTTTGGGTACAGAATTAAGTTCAGAGTAAACCGTCTGTGAGAAGTCTTTTTTCTCTATGATATTCCAGCTATTCCAGTAAGGCTAACACTTTCGTTAAGTGTGTTTCGGTCCTATATATTTTGGGATAATGTTGAAGCGCGGCTGATCACCCGTTGGGGTTCAAGTGCTGCTCAGTCCTGGAATCTTCTGGGGTATTTCTTCCAGTTCCATTTTTAGGAACTGGGTTTTGGGGTTTTATTCAAAACTATTCTGCCTTTTGTTGGTCAGTGATGGCATTATTTGTTTTCATTAGATACAATAGATGCATATCTTCATTTTCTGTTTTCATTCAGATTATTTTCTGAGGCTGCGGAATCTCATATGATTCAACTTTGTTCTTTCAGGACATAGTTAGAGGATCTTTTTTTCAAAAGCTCTTGATTCCTCACACAAGGGTCACCTTTTTTAGGTTTCCAGATAGTTTGGGTCACTGTCTTTGTCTCTAATCAGACAAGTGACAATTTTATTGGGTTCCGTCTGTCGGTACCTTCAGTCTCTATTATTTCCTTCAGTTGCTATATATGCATGGAAGTTTTAGGTTTTATGGCTGCAGCGTTGGATTCAATTCCCTTTGCTCATTTTCATGGAAAACCTTTCCAGTTTTTTATGCTGAATAATGGTGCAGGGATTCTAGGATTTCACATTTTAAATCTTCAGATCCTAATGTTTAACTATCTTGATTTGATGGTTAAGTTCACCTTCATTTAGTTTTACAGGTCTCTTCGTTTCTTTCAACTTGGACCATGATCTCTACAGATGTGAGTCTTTTTGGTTGGGAGGCTGTCTGAGGATCTCTGTCAGCACAAGGGGTTTGGAAATCTCAAGAGGCGAGATTACCATTTGATATTTTAGAACTCCGTGCATTCTCAGAGTTCTTCAATTAGTTTCTTTTGAAGAAGAGACGTTTATTGTTTTTCAGACAATGTCACAACTGTTGTATATGTCAATCATCAGGGTGGGACTATCAGTCCTTAGGCTGGGACAAAAGTATCTCGGATATTTGCTTCGGTTAAATCCAGCTCCTATCTAAATTCTGTGTTTTTTTCCCCAGGTATAGACATTTGTGAAGTGGATTATCTCTGTTAATCAAGCTTTTCTTCCGGGAGAATGGTCTCTCTTACCCAGATATGTTTTTCAATTTTTCAGATGTAAGGGTTTCCAGAAATAGATCTGTTGGCATCTCATCTGAATAAAGAACTTCCCAGGGGCCTATTCAGGTCCGGGGATCCTCAGGCGGAAGTAGTGTATGCATTGATATTTCATTGGAATTATCATTTTGTCTATATCCTTTCGCTTCTAGTTCTTCTTCCAAAAGTGATTTCCAAAATTCTAATGGAGTGTTTCTTTGTACTGCTGGTGGCTCCAGCATGGCCTCTCAGGTTTTGGTATGCGGATCTCATTTGGATGGCCAGTTGCCAACCTTGGACTCTTCCGTTAAGAACAGAACTTCTTTCTCAAGGCCCATTTTTCCATCAGGATCTCAAATCTTTAAATTTGAAGGGATGGAGATTGAACGCTTGATTTTTAGTCATAGAGGTTTCTCTGACTCATTGATTAATACTATGTTTCAGGCTCGTAAATCTATCTCTAGAAAGATTTATTATCAAGTTTGGAAGACCTACATTTCTTAGTGTTTTTCTAAATTTTCTTGGCATTCTTTTAGAATTCCTAGAATTTTATAATTTCTTCAGGTTGGTTTGGATAAGGTTTTGTTTTCAGTTCCTTGATAGGACAAATTTTTACTCTTTCTGTTCTTTTTTCACAGAAAGATTGCTAATCATCCTGATATTCATTGTTTTGTACAGACTTTGGTTCATATAAAGCCTGTCATTAAGTTAATCTCTCCTCTTTGGAGTCTCAATTTGGTGCTGAGGGCTTTGCAGGCTCCTCCGTTTGAACCTATGCATTCTCTGAACATTAAATTACTTTCTTGGAAAGTATTGTTCCTCTTGGCTATCTCTTCTGCTAGAAGAGTTTCTGAGTTATCTGCTCTTTTTTGTGAATTTCCTTTTTTGATTTTTCATCAGAATAAGACAGTGTTGCTTCCTGATATTGATAATTTTGTTCAGGCTTTGATTCGTATCAAACCCGTCATTAAGCCAATTTCTCCTCCTTGGAGTTTTAATTTGGTTCTGAAGACTTTTCAGGCTCTTCTATTTGAGCATATGCTTGCTCTGGACATTAATTACTTTCATGGAAAGTATTGTTCTTTTTGGACATCTCTTCAGCTAGAACAGTTTTTTAATTATCTGTTTTTTCTTGTGAATCTCCTTTTTCTGATTTTTTCATCAGGGTAAGGTGCTTTTTGCTGTCCTCATTTCAATTCTTACCTAAAGTTTTAAATTCTAACTACATTAGGGAGGAATTATTGTTTTCCTAAGACTTCTTTGGCAAGATTCTTTCATTCTTTGGATATGGTAAGAGTTTTGAAATCCTATGTTGAAGCTATTCAGATTTCAGACAGGCTTCTAGTCTATTTGTTATCTTTTTTGGTTTTAGGAAGATCAAAAGGCTTCTGCCATTTATTTGGCATCTTGGTTAAACTTTTGATTCATCATGCTTATTTGGAGTCGGGTGGATTCCCGCCTCAGAGGATTACGGCTCATTCTACTAGGTAAGTTTCTACTTCCTGGGCTTTTTAAGAATGAAGCTTCTATTGATCACATTTGCAAAGCAATGACTTGGTCTTCTTTGCATACTTTTACTAAATTCTGCCATTTTGATGTGTTTTCTTCTTCTGAAGCAGTTTTTGGTAGAAAAGTACTTCAGGCAGCTGTTTCTGTTTGATTCGTTTGCTTATAATTTCAGTTTTTTTCATTATAAGATTAAAACTTTTGATTTGGGTTGCGGATTATTTTTTCAGCGGAATTGGCTGGCTTTATTTTATCCCTCCCTCTCTAGTGACTCTTGCGTGGAAGTTCCACATCTTGGGTATCTGCTATCCCATACGTCACTAGCTCATGGACTCTTGCTAATTACATGAAAGAAAACATAATTTATGTAAGAACTTACCTGATAAATTCATTTCTTTCATATTAGCAAGAGTCCATGAGGCCCACCCTTTTTGTGGTGGTTATGATTTTTTTGTATAAAGCACAATTATTCCAATTCCTTATTTTTTTGATGCTTTCGCTCCTTTCTTATCACCCCACTTCTTGGCTATTCGTTAAACTGAATTGTGGGTGTGGTGAGGGGTCTATTTATAGGCACTTTAAGGTTTGGGAAACTTTGCCACTCCTAGTAGGAATGTATATCCCATACGTCACTAGCTCATGGACTCTTGCTAATATGAAAGAAATGAATTTATCAGGTAAGTTCTTACATAAATTATGTTTTCACTAGATAAGGCATAAATGTTGTCCTCTTGTTTGATGACTAACTTACTCTCCGTACATAATGATTGCTGCCCAGTTCCTGCCAATTTACCATCTCCTTTAAATATCTTTTGTGATATCCCCAATGTTTGTGAATAGGCATTAGTGTCTAAAAATGTTGGAGTCTGTGGTATCATTATGATGCTTCCTGTAGTGAAGGATGGACATTAACTATTCAAGTGATTGTCTACATAAAAAGAAATGAAATAAAGAAAATAAGAATGTTTATTCTTTATAATATAATCCATCTTATTAAAAAAGCATATTATTCATTTATACTCAATAAAATGTCTTCTGTTTTGTGTTTATTTTTAAATTTATTTACCTGTTTAAATTAAATGGAAAACAAAGAATACAAATATTTCTTTCTTTCATGTAATTAGCAAGAGTCCATGAGCTAGTGACGTATGGGATATACATTCCTACCAGGAGGGGCAAAGTTTCCCAAACCTTAAAATGCCTATAAATACACCCCTCACCACACCCACAATTCAGTTTTACAAACTTTGCCTCCCGTGGAGGTGGTGAAGTAAGTTTGTGCTAGATTCTGATTTTTCATCAGGATAAGGCGGTGTTGCGGACTTCATTTAAATTTTTACCTAAGGTTGTGAATTCTAACAACATTAGTAGAGAAATTGTTGTTCCTTCATTGTGTCCTAATCCTAAGAATTCTCTGGAGAGATCTTTACATTCTTTGGATGTAGTAAGAGCTTTAAAATATAATGGTGAAGCTACTAAAGATTTTAGAAAGACTTCTAGTCTATTTGTTATCTTTTCTGGTTCCAGGAAAGGTCAGAAGGCCTCCGCCATTTCTTTGGCGTCTTGGTTAAAGTCTTTGATTCAACATGCTTATGTAGAGTCGGGTAAATCTCTGCCTCAAAGGATTACGGCTCATTCTACTAGGTCAGTTTCTACTTCCTGGGCGTTTAGGAATGAAGCTTCTGTTGATCAGATTTGCAAAGCAGCAACTTGGTCTTCTTTGCATACTTTTACTAAATTCCACCATTTTGATGTTTTCTCTTCTTCTGAAGCAGTTTTTGGTAGAAAAGTACTTCAGGCAGCTGTTTCAGTTTGATTCTTCTGCTTATAATTTCAGTTTTTTTCATTATTAAAGATTAAAACTTTTGTTTTGGGTTGTGGATTATTTTTCAGCGGAATTGGCTGTCTTTATTTTATCCCTCCCTCTCTAGTGACTCTTGCGTGGAAGTTCCACATCTTGGGTATTTATTATCCCATACGTCACTAGCTCATGGACTCTTGCTAATTACATGAAAGAAAACATAAGTTATGTAAGAACTTACCTGATAAATTCATTTCTTTCATATTAGCAAGAGTCCATGAGGCCCACCCTTTTTTGTGGTGGTTATGATTTTTTTGTATAAAGCACAATTATTCCAATTCCTTATTTTGATGCTTTCGCTCCTTTCTTATCACCCCACTTCTTGGCTATTCGTTAAACTGAATTGTGGGTGTGGTAAGGGGTGTATTTATAGGCATTTTGAGGTTTGGGAAACTTTGCCCCTCCTGGTAGGAATGTATATCCCATACGTCACTAGCTCATGGACTCTTGCTAATATGAAAGAAATGAATTTATCAGGTAAGTTCTTACATAAATTATGTTATTTCATAATAAAAGGAACAAGTACATCTGTATTCTGGGCAAGAGAGGTGTCAACCACCAACCTCATTTAACATTGCACAAGCAAATGCACATACAACTCTGCCCGGCTCATGCACAACCAGTTGGGTGAGAATTTGATGTTTTAATCATCACAGACTAATCACCAGTGTGAGATGGGTTGAGAGGCTAAGGAGCAGTGATCTTATGATACTCTTAGCTTGTGATTGCGGCTGCTTGATTTATATAAACAACTGAAAACCTTATTACTTTTAATAATACTCAGAGTAAAATTAAACACACAAATCAGTGGTGGTTCTGGGGTGGGGAACACTGGGTGAGTTGTAGGTGTTCCACACATTGGAACGAGGTAGGCATAAGTATAGTTATGGGTGTTCCATGAGCGCGGTCAGGGCAGGGGAAGGTGGAGTTGCAGGTGTTCTGAGTACTGAACCAGGTCTGGGGGTGAGGTTAGGCAGTTAATGGACATGACCTGTCTAAAATAATAGAGGTGAGAGTAGTATTTTTACCCTCCTCTGCAGCCTAATGCGGGTTGCTCCTTCATAGAACCACCACTAACACAACTGTTATTAAAAGATGCAGATATAATGTAACATTTTTTTCTTTTGTGATTCAGATAGAGCATGCAATTTTAAGCAACTTTCTAATTTACTCCTACTATCAAATGGTCTTCATTCTCTTGGTATCTGTATTTGAAAAGCAATTATGTACATTTATATGCCGGCCCATTTTATGTGAACAACCTGGGTTGTCCTTGCTGATTGGATAGCACCAATAAACAAGTCTTGTCCAGTGTTCTGAACCAACAATTGGCTGTACAGGTTCTCAGCCCCCTCTGTCTCACACCCCAGCCCCTGTACAGGTTCTCAGCCCCCTCTGTCTCACACTCCAGCCCCTGTACAGGTTCTCAGCCCCCTCTGTCTTACACCCCAGCCCCTGTACAGGTTCTCAGCCCCCTGTGTCTTACACCCCAGCCCCTGTACAGGTTCTCAGCCCCCTCTGCCTCACACCCCAGCCCCTGTACAGCTTCTCAGCCTCCTCTGTCTTACACCCCAGCCCCTGTACAAGTTCTCAGCCCCTCTGTCATACACCCCAGGCCCTGTACAGGTTCTCAGCCCCCTCTGCCTCACACTCCAGCCCCTGTACAGGTTTTTAGCCCCCTCTGTCTTACACCCAAGCCCCGTACAGGTTCTCAGCCCCTCTGTCTTACACCCCAGCCCCTGTACAGGTTCTCAGCCCCTCTGTCTTACACCCCAGCCCCTGTACAGGTTCTCTGCCCCCTTTGTCTTATACCCCAGCCACTGTACAGGTTCTCAGCCCCTCTGTCTTACACCCCAGCCCCTGTACAGGTTCTCAGCTCCTCTGTCTTACACCCCAGTCCCCTGTACAGGTTCTCAGCCCCTCTGTCTTACACCCCAGCCCCTGTACAGGTTCTCAGCCCCCTCTGCCTCACACCTAAGCCCCTGTACAGGTTCTCAGCCCTCTCTGCCTCACACCCCAGCCCCTGTACAGGTTCTCAGCCCCCACTGTCTTACACCCCAACGCCTGTACAGGTTCTCAGCCCCCGCTGTCTTACACCCCAGCCCCTGTACAGGTTCTCAGCCCCTCTGGCTTACACCCCAGCCCCTGTACAGGTTCTCAGCCCCCTCTGTCTTACACCCCAGCCCCTGTGCAGGTTCTCAGCCCCCTCTGCCTCACACCCCAGCCCCTGTACAGCTTTTCAGCCTCCTCTGTCTTACACCCCAGTCCCTGTACAGGTGCTCAGCCCCCACTGTCTTACACCCCAGCCCCTGTACAGGTTCTCAGTCCCTCTGTCTCACACCCCAGCCCCTGTACAGGTTCTCAGCCCCCTCTGCCTCACACCCCAGCCCCTGTACAGGTTCTCAGCTCCTCTGTCTTACACCCCAGCCCCTGTACAGGTTCTCAGCCCCCTCTGCCTCACACCCCAGCCCCTATACAGGTTCTCAGCCCCTGCACAGGTTCTCAGTCCCACTGTCTCACACCCCAGCCCCTGCACAGGTTCTCAGCCCCTGCACAGGTTCTCAGTCCCACTGTCTCACACCCCAGCCCCTGTACAGGTGCTTGTAATGTCCTTATATAGCAAACATTAACTCTTTTTTATTTGAATGATGCACTTGCAACTTCTAAATGTAACTGGCACTTTATTCACTGGATGACATAACAAGGTGCTCCTGTAGATTTGCACACAGTAATATGGATAGATACACATATATATAGTATTTTATAATGAATGGCTGCTGCACTCCTTATATTAGCAGTCCTGTACACTGTGTATGCAGCACTATAGTAATCCAGGGAAACTTATAACTATAACTGTTAACTATATAACTGCAATATAACTTATAATGTGTAACTGACAGTTCTTACTCTTCCTGACTGGCTGATGCTGTATGCTCTGCAGTTATCTGTAGCTGACATTACATTTATTAGTATCAGCAATTGTCAGAGCCTCAGGTTCAGTCCTTGTACTTTATAAATGCATCGCAAACTGTCACAAGATGGCTTCTCTGAACTGTTCTGATTCTAAGCACATCCCACTTGATGACATCATCTTTGTATGGAAGCCTCAATGTGCCATCTTTCCAAACCAGGAAGTAAGCACAACACAACAGTTCTCAGCCCCTCTGTCTAACACCTCAGCCCCTGTACAGGTTCTCAGCCCCTCTGTCTTACACCCCAGCCACTGTACAGGTTCTCAGCCCCTCTGTCTCACACCCCAGCCCCTGTACAGGTTCTCAGCCCCCATTGCCTCACACCCCAGCCCCTTTACAGGGTCTCAACCCCTCTCTCTTACACCCCAGCCCCTGTTCAGGTTCTCAGTCCCTCTGTCTCACACCCCAGCCCGTGTATAGGCTCTCCACCCCTCTGCCTCACACCCCAGCCCCTGTACAGGTTCTCAACCCACTCTGTCTTACACCCCAGCCCCTGCACAGGTTCTCTCTAAACCCCTCTGCCTTACACCCCAGCCCCTGTACAGGTTCTCAGTCCCTCTGTCTCACACCCCAGCCCCTGTACAGGTTCTCAGCCCCCTCTGTCTTACACCCCAACCCCTGTACAGGTTCTCAGTCCCTCTGTCTCACACCCCAGCCCCTGTACAGGTTCTCAGCCCCCACTGTCTTACACCCCAGCCCCTGTACAGGTTCTCAGCCCCATCTGTCTTACACCCCAGCCCCTGTACAGGTTCTCAGCCCCCTCTGTCTTACACCCCAGCCCCTGTACAGGTTCTCAGCTGCCTCTGTCTTACACCCCAGCCCCTGTACAGGTTCTCAGCCTCCTCTGTCTCACACCCCAGCCTCTGTACAGGTTCTAAGGCACTCTGTCTTAAACCCCAGCCCCTGTACAGGTTCTCAGCCCCCTCTGTCTCACACTCCAGCCCCTGTACAGGTTCTCAGCCCCCTCTGTCTCACACTCCAGCCCCTGTACAGCTTCTCAGCCTCCTCTGTCTTACACCCCAGCCCCTGTACAAGTTCTCAGCCCCTCTGTCATACACCCCAGGCCCTGTACAGGTTCTCAGCCCCCTCTGCCTCACACCCCAGCCCCTGTACAGGTTTTTAGCCCCCTCTGTCTTACACCCAAGCCCCGTACAGGTTCTCAGCCCCTCTGTCTTACACCCCAGCCCCTGTACAGGTTCTCAGCACCTCTGTCTTACACCCCAGCCCCTGTACAGGTTCTCTGCCCCCTTTGTCTTATACCCCAGCCACTGTACAGGTTCTCAGCCCCTCTGTCTTACACCCCAGCCCCTGTACAGGTTCTCAGCTCCTCTGTCTTACACCCCATTCCCCTGTACAGGTTCTCAGCCCCTCTGTCTTACACCCCAGCCCCTGTACAGGTTCTCAGCCCCCTCTGCCTCACACCTAAGCCCCTGTACAGGTTCTCAGCCCTCTCTGCCTCACACCCCAGCCCCTGTACAGGTTCTCAGCCCCCACTGTCTTACACCCCAACCCCTGTACAGGTTCTCAGCCCCCGCTGTCTTACACCCCAACCCCTGTACAGGTTCTCAGCCCCCGCTGTCTTACACCCCAGCCCCTGTACAGGTTCTCAGCCCCTCTGTCTTACACCCCAGCCCCTGTACAGGTTCTCAGCCCCCTCTGTCTTACACCCCAGCCCCTGTGCAGGTTCTCAGCCCCCTCTGCCTCACACCCCAGCCCCTGTACAGCTTCTCAGCCTCCTCTGTCTTACACCCCAGTCCCTGTACAGGTGCTCAGCCCCCACTGTCTTACACCCCAGCCCCTGTACAGGTTCTCAGCCCCCTCTGCCTCACACCCCAGCCCCTGTACAGGTTCTCAGCTCCTCTGTCTTACACCCCAGCCCCTGTACAGGTTCTCAGCCCCCTCTACCTCACACCCCAGCCCCTATACAGGTTCTCAGCCCCTGCACAGGTTCTCAGTCCCACTGTCTCACACCCCAGCCCCTGCACAGGTTCTCAGCCCCTGCACAGGTTCTCAGTCCCACTGTCTCACACCCCAGCCCCTGTACAGGTTCTTGTAATGTCCTTATATAGCAAACATTAACTCTTTTTTATTTCAATGATGCACTTGCAACTTCTAAATGTAACTGGCACTTTATTCACTGGATGACATAACAAGGTGCTCCTGTAGATTTGCACACAGTAATATGGATAGATACACATATATATAGTCTTTTATAATGAATGGCTGCTGCACTCCTTATATTAGCAGTCCTGTACACTGTGTATGCAGCACTATAGTAATCCAGGGAAACTTATAACTATAACTGTTAACTATATAACTGCAATATAACTTATAATGTGTAACTGACAGTTCTTACTCTTCCTGACTGGCTGATGCTGTATGCTCTGCAGTTATCTGTAGCTGACATTACATTTATTAGTATCAGCAATTGTCAGAGCCTCAGGTTCAGTCCTTGTACTTTATAAATGCATCGCAAACTGTCACAAGATGGCTTCTCTGAACTGTTCTGATTCTAAGCACATCCCACTTGATGACATCATCTTTGTATGGAAGCCTCAATGTGCCATCTGTCCAAACCAGGAAGTAAGCACAACACAACAGTTCTCAGCCCCTCTGTCTAACACCTCAGCCCCTGTACAGGTTCTCAGCCCCTCTGTCTTACACCCCAGCCACTGTACAGGTTCTCAGCACCTCTGTCTCACACCCCAGCCCCTGTACAGGTTCTCAGCCCCTCTGTCTTACACCCCAGCCCCTGTACAGGTACTCAGCCCCCTCTGCCTCACACCCCAGCCCCTTTACAGGTTCTCAGCCCCCACTGTCTTACACCACAGCCCCTGTACAGGTTCTCAGCCCTCGCTGTCTTACACCCCAGCCCCTGTACAGGTTCTCAGCCCCTCTGTCTTACACCCCAGCCCCTGTACAGGTTCTCAGCCCCCTCTGTCTTACACCCCAGCCCCTGTACAGGTTCTCAGCCCCCAATGCCTCACACCCCAGCCCCTGTACAGCTTCTCAGCCTCCTCTGTCTTACACCCCAGCCCATGTACAGGTTCTCAGCCCCTCTGTCTTACACCCCAGCCCCTGTACAGGTTCTCAGCCCCTCTGTCTTACACCCCAGCCCCTGTAAAGGTTCTCAGCCCCCTCTGCCTCACACCCCAGCCGCTGTACAGGTTTTTTGGCCCCTCTGTCTTACACCCCAGCCCCGTACAGGTTCTCAGCCCCTCTGTCTTACACCCCAGCCCCTGTACAGGTTCTCAGCCCCTCTGTCTTACACCCCAGCCCCTGTACAGGTTCTCAGCCCCTCTGTCTTACACCCCAGCCCCTGTACAGGTTCTCAGCTCCCTCTGTCTTACACCCCAGCCCCTGTACAGGTTCTCAGCCCCTCTGTCTAACACCTCAGCCCCTGTACAGGTTCTCAGCCCCTCTGTCTTACACCCCAGCCCCTGTACAGGTTCTTAGCCCCTCTGTCTCACACACCAGCCCCTGTACAGGTTCTCAGGCCACTCCGTCTTACACCCCAGCCCCTGTACAGGTTCTCAGCCCCTCTGTCTTACACCCCAGCCCCTGTACAGGTTCTCAGCCCCCTATGCCTCACACCCCAGCCCCTGTACAGGTTCTCAGCCTCCTTGGTCGTACACCCCAGCCCCTGTACAGGTTCTCAGCCCCTCTGTCTTACACCCCAGCCCCTGTACAGGTTCTCAGCCCCTCTGTCTTACACCCCAGCCCCTGTACAGGATCTCAGCCCCTCTGTCTTACACCCCATCACCTGTACAGGTTCTCAACCCCCTTTGTCTCACACCCCAGTCCCTGTACAGGTTCTCAACCCCCTTTGTCTTACGCCCCAGCCCCTGTACAGGTTCTGAACCCCTCTGTCTTACACCCCAGCCCCTGTACAGGTTCTCAGCCCCCTCTGTCTTACACCCCAGCCCTTGTACAGGTTATCAGCCCCTCTGTCTTACAACCCAGCCCCTGTACAGGATCTCAGCCCCTCTGTCTTACACCGCAGCCCCTGTACAGGTTCTCAACCCCTCTGTCTTACACCCCAGCCCCTGTAGAGGTTCTCAACCACCTCTGCCTCACACCCCAGCCCCTGTACAGGTTCTGAACCTCCTCTGTCTTACACCCCAGCTGCTGTACAGGTTCTCAGTCCCTCTGCCTTACACCCCAGCCCCTGTACAGGTTCTCAGCCCCTCTGTCTTACACCCCAGCCCCTGTACAGGTTCTCAGCCCCTCTGTCTTACACCCCAGCCCCTGTACAGGTTCTCAGCCCCTCCTCTGTCTTACACCCCAGCCCCTGTACAGGTTCTCAGCCCCTCTGTCTTACACCCCAGCCCCTGTACAGGTTCTCAGCCCCTCTGTCTCACACCTCAGCCCCTGTACAGGTTCTCAGCCCCCTCTGTCTTACACTTCAGCCCCTGTACAGGTTTTCTGCCCCCTCTGTCTTACACCCCAGCCTCTGTACAGGTTCTCAGCCCCCTCTGTCTTACACACCAGCCCCTGAACAGGTTCTCAGCCCCCTTTGTCTTACACCCCAGCCCCTGTACTGGTTCTCAGCCCCTCTGTCTTACACCCCAGCCCCTGTACAGGTTCTCAGCCCCTCTGTCTTACACCCCAGGCCCTGTACATGTGCTCAGGCCCCTCTGTCTTACACCCCAGCCCCTGTACAGGTTCTCAGCCCCCTCTGACTCACACCCAGCCCCTGTGCAGCTTCTCAGCCTCCTCTGTCTTACACCCCAGCCCCTGTACAAGTTCTCAGCCCCTCTGTATTACACCCCAGCCCCTGTACAGGTTCCCAGCCCCTCTGTCTTACACCCCAGCCCCTGTACAGGTTCTCAGCCCCCTCTGCCTTACACCCCAGCCCCTGTACAGGTTTTTAGCCCCCTCTGTCTTACACCCCAGCCCCATACAGGTTCTCAGCCCCTCTGTCTTACACCCCAGCCCCTGTACAGGTTCTCAGCCCCTCTGTCTTACACCCCAGCCCGTGTACAGATTCTCAGCCGCCTTTGTCTTACAATCCAGCCCCTGTACAGGTTCTCAGCCCCTCTGTCTTACACTCCAGCCCCTGTACAGGTTCTCAGCCCCCTCTGTCTTACACCCCAGCCCCTGTACAGGTTCTCAGCCCCCTCTGTCTTACACCCCAGCCCCTGTACAGGTTCTCAGCCCCCTCTGTCTTACACCCCAGCCCCTGTACTGGTCCTCAGCCCCCTCTTTCTCACACCCCTGCCCCTGTACAGGTTCTCAGTCCCCTCTGTCTTACACCCCAGCCCCTGTACAGGTTCTCAGCCCCTCTGTCTTACACCCCAGCCCCCTCTGTCTTACACCCCAGCCCCTGTACAGGTTCTCAGCCCCTCTGTCTTACACCCCAGCCCCCTCTGTCTTACACCCCGGCCCCTGTACAGGTTCTCAGCCCCCAATGCCTCACACCCCAGCCCCTGTACAGTTTCTCAGCCCCCTCTGTCTTACACCCCAGCACCTGTACAGGTTCTCAGCCCCCTCTGTCTTACACCCTATCCCCTGTACAGGTTCTCAGCCCCCTCTGTCTTACACCCCAGCCCCTGTACAGGTCCTCAGCCCCCTCTGTCTCACACCCCAGCCCCTGTACAGGTTCTCAGCCCCCTCTGTCGTACACCCCAGCGTCTCTGTACAGGTTCTCAGCCCCCTCTGTCTTACACCCCAGCCTCTGTTCAGGTTGTCAGCCCCCTCTGTCTTACACCCCAGCCCCCTCTGTCTAACACCCCAGCCCCTGTACAGGTTCTCAGCCCCTCTTTCTTACACCCCGGCCCCTGTACAGGTTCTCAGCCCCCAATGCCTCACAACCCAGCCCCTGTACAGGTTCTCAGCCCCCTCTGTCTTACACCCCAGCACCTGTACAGGTTCTCAGCCCCCTCTGTCTCACACCCTATCCCATGTACAGGTTCTCAGCCCCCTCTGTCTTACACCCCAGCCCCTGTACAAGTCCTCAGCCCCCTCTGTCTCACACCTCAGCCCCTGTATAGGTTCTCAGCCCCCTCTGTCTTAAACCCCAGCCCCTGTACAGGTTCTCAGCCCCCTCTGTCTTACACTCCAGCCCCTGTACAGGTTCTCAGCCCCCCTGTCTTACACCCCAGCCCCTGTACAGGTTCTTAGCCCCCTCTGCCTCACACCCCAGCCACTGTACAGCTTCTCAGCCTCCACTTTCTTACACCCCAACCCCTGTACAAGTTCTCAGCCCCTCTGTCTTACACCTCAGCTCCTGTAAAGGTTCCCAGCCCCTCTGTCTTACACCCCAGCCCATGTACAGGTTCTCAGCTCCCTCTGCCTCACACCCCAGCCCTTGTACAGGTTTTTAGCCCCCTCTGTCTTACACCCCAGCCCCGTACAGGTTCTCAGCCCCTCTGTCTTACACCCCAGCCCCTGTACAGGTTCTCAGCCCCTCTGTCTTACACCCCAGCACCTGTACAGGTTCACAGCCCCTCTGTCTTACACCCAAGCCCCTGTACAGGTTCTCAGCCCCCTTTGTCTTATACCCCAGCCGCTGTACAGGTTCTCAGCCCCTCTTTCTTACACCTCAGCCCCTGTACAGGTTCTCAGCTCCTCTGTCTTACACCCCAGCCCCTGTACAGGTTCTCAGCTACTCTGTATTACACCCCAGCCCCTGTACAGGTTCTCAGCCCCTCTTTCTTACACCCCAGCCCCTGTACAGGTTCTCAGCCCCCTCTGCCTCACACCCCAGCCCCTGTACAGCTTATCAGCCTCCTCTGTTTTACACCCCAGCCCCTGTACAGGTTCCCAGCCCCTGTACAGGTTCTCAGCCCCTCTGTCTTACACCCCAGCCCCTGTAAAGGTTCTCAGCCCCTCTGCCTCACACCCCAGCCCCTGTACAGGTTTTTTGGCCCCTCTGTCTTACACCCCAGCCCCGTACAGGTTCTCAGCCCCCTCTGCCTCACACCCCAGCCCCTGTACAGGTTCTTAGCCCCTCTGTCTTACACCCAAGCCCCTGTACAGGTTCTCAGCCCCCTCTGACTCACACCCCAGCCCCTGTACAGGTTCTCAGCCCCTCTGTCTTACACCCCAGCCCGTGTACAGATTCTCAGCCCCCTTTGTCTTACAATCCAGCCCCTGTACAGGTTCTCAGCCCCTCTGTCTTACACTCCAGCCCCTGTACAGGTTCTCAGCCCCCTCTGTCTTACACCCCAGCCCCTGTACAGGTTCTCAGCCCCCTCTGTCTTACACCCCAGCCCCTGTACAGGTTCTCAGCCCCCTCTGTCTTACACCCCAGCCCCTGTACTGGTCCTCAGCCCCCTCTTTCTCACACCCCTGCCCCTGTACAGGTTCTCAGCCCCCTCTGTCTTACACCCCAGCCCCTGTACAGGTTCTCAGCCCCTCTGTCTTACACCCCAGCCCCCTCTGTCTTACACCCCAGCCCCTGTACAGGTTCTCAGCCCCTCTGTCTTACACCCCAGCCCCCTCTGTCTTACACCCCGGCCCCTGTACAGGTTCTCAGCCCCCAATGCATCACACCCCAGCCCCTGTACAGGTTCTCAGCCCCCTCTGTCTTACACCCCAGCACCTGTACAGGTTCTCAGCCCCCTCTGTCTTACACCCTATCCCCTGTACAGGTTCTCAGCCCCCTCTGTCTTACACCCCAGCCCCTGTACAGGTCCTCAGCCCCCTCTGTCTCACACCCCAGCCCCTGTACAGGTTCTCAGCCCCCTCTGTCGTACACCCCAGCGTCTCTGTACAGGTTCTCAGCCCCCTCTGTCTTACACCCCAGCCTCTGTTCAGGTTGTCAGCCCCCTCTGTCTTACACCCCAGCCCCCTCTGTCTTACACCCCAGCCCCTGTACAGGTTCTCAGCCCCTCTTTCTTACACCCCGGCCCCTGTACAGGTTCTCAGCCCCCAATGCCTCACACCCCAGCCCCTGTACAGGTTCTCAGCCCCCTCTGTCTTACACCCCAACACCTATACATGTTCTCAGCCCCCTCTGTCTCACACCCTATCCCATGTACAGGTTCTCAGCCCCCTCTGTCTTACACCCCAGCCCCTGTACAAGTCCTCAGCCCCCTCTGTCTCGCACCTCAGCCCCTGTATAGGTTCTCAGCCCCCTCTGTCTTAAACCCCAGCCCCTGTACAGGTTCTCAGCCCCCTCTGTCTTACACTCCAGCCCCTGTACAGGTTCTCAGCCCCCCTGTCTTACACCCCAGCCCCTGTACAGGTTCTTAGCCCCCTCTGCCTCACACCCCAGCCACTGTACAGCTTCTCAGCCTCCACTTTCTTACACCCCAACCCCTGTACAAGTTCTCAGCCCCTCTGTCTTACAAAAGAAAAGGGGTTTAATATAGGCGCTGCCCAAAATGCAAATTAGAGTGCAATATCTTTATCAACCGTTTGTATCCTGTATCCCAGGTAAGATTTTTATCTATATAGAGGCAATATCCCTCCTATTTTGTAGGCCTATTATTAGTGCATACAATGGTTAATCAAACATAAATGAGACATATGAGTCATGTATATATAATAAAATATGTCTTACAACTCCTATTGACAGAACTGTAGCAGAAAATGTCCGTTATTATACACAAGTTATAAGTTCTCTGTAGCAAAGTTCTCTTTAGTAGTTCTCAGTGTATATAGGCTGCTCCTTAACAAAGTCCCATCACGAAATTCCAAAAAGCTAAGAAAAAACAAAGAAGAAACAGAAGCGCCCACCGCATCTAAGTGCAGATTAAACGTATGATTTAATATAATAAAATTGACATTAGAATAACACTCACAATGTTAAAAAACAAATACAGGCCTTGTATAATAACTTTGAAGAAGTCACTGGTTATGTAGTGTCCCGCTGCGATCCTTCCAAAATAGAGACTCCACGTCTCAACTAGATGGGGGTGTGTAAACCGTTGGACCAATCAGGTGTGTCCTTGGCCGGGGGCTGGAACGCTACGGGTAGTAGCGTGGTGCTGTGCAAAGCCGACCCCGATGTTAGTAGGGAACTATATTGGAGGTTATACCGCCTAAAACATAATTCAATATATCCGAGCATATAGCATACTATTTTACGATCTGTGTACAAGGCGGTCATATATATGAATACATTACTTCAGATGGCGATATATAAAACAAACCAAAATCCCACTCTCTCGACGATTAGCGAACATATAGTTTTCTGTTTATCGCTAATCGTCGAGAGAGTGGGATTTTGGTATGTTTTATATATCGCCATCTGAAGTAATGTATTCATATATATGACCGCCTTGTACACAGATCGTAAAATAGTATGCTATATGCTCGGATATATTGAATTATGTTTTAGGCGGTATAACCTCCAATATAGTTCCCTACTAACATCGGGGTCGGCTTTGCACAGCACCACGCTACTACCCGTAGCGTTCCAGCCCCCGGCCAAGGACACACCTGATTGGTCCAACGGTTTACACACCCCCATCTAGTTGAGACGTGGAGTCTCTATTTTGGAAGGATCGCAGCGGGACACTACATAACCAGTGACTTCTTCAAAGTTATTATACAAGGCCTGTATTTGTTTTTTAACATTGTGAGTGTTATTCTAATGTCAATTTTATTATATTAAATCATACGTTTAATCTGCACTTAGATGCGGTGGGCGCTTCTGTTTCTTCTTTGTTTTCCCTCTGTCTTACACCTTGTTACGGTTGCCTCCAGGCTGGCTGGAAGTTGGACCGTAGAAAAGGATGCTCCTAGCGCTCACCAAAGGAGCAGCAGCACCGTGGACACTATAACTACTGCGTAGCCACCATCAGTAATGCAGACTATATGAACCACCGCTGCTGGGCTGGTATCTCGCCGTCTGCTCTGCGCCCTGGACCTACGACCAGGCTCCAGTAGGCGAACCTCTTCCTTCTGTAGCAATCCCTGTAGCTAAGGGAGTATGAAAAACATAGCAATCCCTGTAGTGATTATAAGCTGTCCCCTACAAACATGAGTCAAAGCTGCAAGTTAGAGGGTCAAAAATAGGTCTGATGTGCTGGAGCACACAGCCTGCTTTTTATTGAGGTTACATGCAAACAGGACACTCTCAGGGGGAGGCATAAAATCCCCCATCACACATTTGATATTAGATAGAGAGACACTCCCTTTGACAGGCCACAACATTTACTTCAGCAGATAACATTACACACAATAAAACAATGCAGTCCACCTTATCAATACTAGTCTGATTAGACAATGGGAAAGTTGATCACTAAACCTAATTAGAGCTAATCCCAGCAGACTTGTATGTAGAATAGGTTTCTTGAAGCTGAACAAAATTTAACTCTTAATGGCACACAATGAAACTGAACCAAGTGGGAGAAAACCAGGGACAAGTCATTTCACAGGTCTGGGGACATAGTCTTAAAAGGGGGCATTGTTCACCAGAGTCACAATATGTCCCCAGACGTTTCCCAAAGGGCCACACACACCCAACAAAAGTCAATATACTCTCAGGGGCACAATCTTCCAGGGGCCATAGTCATGAGGAAGGAGGCTGGCAAATAGGCTTCTCCAAAATCCAGGGAAGCAGGGCAACCTTCCATTTAAAGGGCCAGTCACAAATAGCAGTTTGTAACATATCTCCCCTTTTGGAGGGAGACTAACAAGGCACCTGACCTTCTGTCGGTCAGTGCCTAAGTTAGTCTCGCAACCCACCCACAAATAAACACTAGCAGCAAAGCAGCCCCCCCACAACAAGTAGCACTGGCCTGTAGGTTCCAGGTTATAGGATGAAAGTGTAGCATCCTCTGCCTTCCTGGCGCAGCTGTGCAAATAGCTGATGGTACTTGGGGGGCAGAGGCCAGCGGCACTCTGCCCTGGTGCCAGCGCTTCTGCTGGGGTGAGGGGTTTGCAGGCCAGTCCTGTAACAAGGGGGTCTGTAGGGCAGAGGCCAGCAGCGCTCTGTTCTGATGCCAGCTCTTCTGCTGGGGGAATTGGGGCATAGTCCTGCCCGGTGGCAAAGGGAACGTGGGGGTCAGTGGGGGTTAACATCTCCACTGTTAACCCTGGGCCCAAGTTAGGAGTTAGCTGGGGAGGGGGAGATTGGCTTACCTCCTCCTCCTGATACTCCGGCGGCCGTTGGGAAGGGAGGTCGATGCTCTCCGCTTCCTGTGGAACATGCTGCGGCTGGGGATAGAGACCGGTTGTCTCCTCTCCCTGGAAGGCACACTCCGGCTGGGGAGGGAGGTCGATGCTCTCCCCTCCCTGTAGCTGGGTCTGTCGCTGGGGATCTGGGCCGCCTGCCCAGCATCCCTGTAGGGCCGGTAGAGAGACTGCGGTCCCATCTCCACCTGCCTGCTGGGGGTCCTCCCAGGACCAGTCTATGAGGCCTGCTGCCTCTGGTATCTCTGGCTGGGGAAGGGGACTGGTTGTCTCTTCCCTCTGCACGGTATACTGCCGCTGGGGAGGGAGGTCGCTGCTCTCCTCTCCCTGTAACTCTGGCTGCCGCTGGGAAGGGAGGTCGTTGCTCTCCGCTTCCTGTGACTCACTTTCTCGCTGGAGACCAGGTGTCCAGACCCTCAAACTCCACAGTTGGCGCTCAAAGGCTCGTGCCGCTTTGTTCTCCGTATCCAATTCCCGGATGATGCGACTGACTACCTCCTGTGCAGGGTCTGGACCATATCGGACTAGCCGCCTCTTTACCTCTGGAACGAAATCCGCGCCCTCATAGCGACGGATCAGGTTGAGGTGCTCTTCACAGGGTTCTGAATAGTGTCTTGTCAGCTCCATGCTGCTGTAGGTAGGGACGCTGCGCAGTGGCTAGCGTTGCCCTCAATAACTCTCCTACGATACCAGTGCTGTTGTGGTGCTGCTCCTTGCACTAGGACGCGATCCCACCGCTGCCGCCAAATGTTACGGTTGCCTCCAGGCTGGCTGGAAGTTGGACCGTAGAAAAGGATGCTCCTAGCGCTCACCAAAGAATCATCAGCACCATAGTCAGCAATCCCTGTAGCTAAGGGAGTATGAAAAACATAGCAATCCCTGTAGTGATTATAAGCTGTCCCCTACAAACATGAGTCAAAGCTGCAAGTTAGAGGGTCAAAAATAGGTCTGATGTGCTGGAGCACACAGCCTGCTTTTTATTGAGGTTACATGCAAACAGGACACTCTCAGGGGGAGGCATAAAATCCCCCATCACACATTTGATATTAGATAGAGAGACACTCCCTTTGACAGGCCACAACATTTACTTCAGCAGATAACATTACACACAATAAAACAATGCAGTCCACCTTATCAATACTAGTCTGATTAGACAATGGGAAAGTTGATCACTAAACCTAATTAGAGCTAATCCCAGCAGACTTGTATGTAGAATAGGTTTCTTGAAGCTGAACAAAATTTAACTCTTAATGGCACACAATGAAACTGAACCAAGTGGGAGAAAACCAGGGACAAGTCATTTCACAGGTCTGGGGACATAGTCTTAAAAGGGGGCATTGTTCACCAGAGTCACAATATGTCCCCAGACGTTTCCCAAAGGGCCACACACACCCAACAAAAGTCAATATACTCTCAGGGGCACAATCTTCCAGGGGCCATAGTCATGAGGAAGGAGGCTGGCAAATAGGCTTCTCCAAAATCCAGGGAAGCAGGGCAACCTTCCATTTAAAGGGCCAGTCACAAATAGCAGTTTGTAACACACCTCAGCTCCTGTAAAGGTTCCCAGCCCCTCTGTCTTACACCCCAGCTCATGTACAGGTTCTCAGCCCCCTCTGCCTCACACCCCAGCCCTTGTACAGGTTTTTAGCCCCCTCTGTCTTACACCCCAGCCCCGTACAGGTTCTCAGCCCCTCTGTCTTACACCCCAGCCCCTGTACAGGTTCTCAGCCCCTCTGTCTTACACCCCAGCACCTGTACAGGTTCACAGCCCCTCTGTCTTACACCCAAGCCCCTGTACAGGTTCTCAGCCCCCTTTGTCTTATACCCCAGCTGCTGTACAGGTTCTCAGCCCCTCTTTCTTACACCTCAGCCCCTGTACAGGTTCTCAGCTCCTCTGTCTTACACCCCAGCCCCTGTACAGGTTCTCAGCTACTCTGTATTACACCCCAGCCCCTGTACAGGTTCTCAGCCCCTCTTTCTTACACCCCAGCCCCTGTACAGGTTCTCAGCCCCCTCTGCCTCACACCCCAGCCCCTGTACAGCTTATCAGCCTCCTCTGTTTTACACCCCAGCCCCTGTACAGGTTCCCAGCCCCTGTACAGGTTCTCAGCCCCTCTGTCTTACACCCCAGCCCCTGTAAAGGTTCTCAGCCCCTCTGCCTCACACCCCAGCCCCTGTACAGGTTTTTTGGCCCCTCTGTCTTACACCCCAGCCCCGTACAGGTTCTCAGCCCCCTCTGCCTCACACCCCAGCCCCTGTACAGGTTCTTAGCCCCTCTGTCTTACACCCCAGCCCCTGTACAGGTTCTCAGCCCCCTCTGACTCACACCCCAGCCCCTGTACAGATTCTCAGCCCCCTTTGTCTTACAATCCAGCCCCTGTACAGGTTCTCAGCCCCCTCTGTCTTACACCCCAGCCCCTGTACAGGTTCTCAGCCCCTCTGTCTTACACCCCAGCCCCTGTACAGGTTCTCAGCCCCTCTGTCTTACACCCCAGCCCGTGTACAGATTCTCAGCCCCCTTTGTCTTACAATCCAGCCTCTGTACAGGTTCTCAGCCCCTCTGTCTTACACCCCAGCCCCTGTACAGGTTCTCAGCCCCTCTGTCTCACACCTCAGCCCCTGTACAGGTTCTCAGCCCCCTCTGTCTTACACCCCAGCCCCTGTACAGGTTCTCATCCCCCTCTGACTCACACCCCAGCCCCTGTGCAGCTTCTCAGCCTCCTCTGTCTTACACCCCAGCCCCTGTACAAGTTCTCAGCCCCTCTGTCTTACACCCCAGCCCCTGTACAGGTTCTCAGCCCCTCTGTCTTACACCCCAGCCCGTGTACAGATTCTCAGCCCCCTTTGTCTTACAATCCAGCCCCTGTACAGGTTCTCAGCCCCTCTGTCTTACACCCCAGCGTCTGTACAGGTTCTCAGCCCCCTCTGTCTTACACCCCAGCCTTTGTTCAGGTTCTCAGCCCCTCTGTCTTACACCCCAGCCCCTGTACAGGTTCTCAGCCCCTCTTTCTTACACCCCGGCCCCTGTACAGGTTCTCAGCCCCCAATGCCTCACACCCCAGCCCCTGTACAGGTTCTTAGCCCCCTCTGTCTTACACCCAAGCACCTGTACAGGTTCTCAGCCCCCTCTGTCTTACACTTCAGCCCCTGTACAGGTTCTCAGCCCCCCTGTCTTACACCCCAGCCCCTGTACAGGTTCTTAGCCCCCTCTGCCTCACACCCCAGCCACTGTACAGCTTCTCAGCCTCCACTGTATTACACCCCAGCCCCTGTACAGGTTCTCAGCCCCTCTGTCTTACACCCCAGCCCCTGTACAGGTTCACAGCCCCTCTGTCTTACACCCCAGCCCCTGTACAGGTTCTCAGCCCCCTTTGTCTTATACCCCAGCCGCTGTACAGGTTCTCAGCCCCTCTGTCTTACACCTCAGCCCCTGTACTGGTTCTCAGCTACTCTGTCTTACACCCCAGCCCCTGTACAGGTTCTCAGCTCCTCTGTATTACACCCCAGCCCCTGTACAGCTTCTCAGCCCCTCTTTCTTACACCCCAGCCCCTGTACAGGTTCTCAGCCCCCTCTGCCTCACACCCCAGCCCCTGTACAGCTTATCAGCCTCCTCTGTCTTACACCCCAGCCCCTGTACAGGTTCTCAGCCCCTCTGTCTTACACCCCAGCCCCTTTACAGGTTCTCAGCCCCTCTGTCTTACACCCCAGCCCCTGTAAAGGTTCTCAGCCCCCTCTGCCTCACACCCCAGCCCCTGTACAGGTTTTTTGGCCCCTCTGTCTTACACCCCAGCCCCGTACAGGTTCTCAGCCCCTCTGTCTTACACCCCAGCCCGTGTACAGATTCTCAGCACCCTTTGTTTTACAATCCAGCCCCTGTACAGGTTCTCAGCCCCTCTGTCTTACACCCCAGCCCCTGTACAGGTTCTCAGCCCCTGTACAGGTTCTCAGCCCCTCTGTCTTACACCCCAGCCCCTGTACAGGTTCTCAGCCCCTGTACAGGTTCTCAGCCCCTCTGTCTTACACCCCAGCCCGTGTACAGATTCTCAGCCCCCTTTGTCTTACAATCCAGCCTCTGTACAGGTTCTCAGCCCCTCTGTCTTACACCCCAGCCCCTGTACAGGTTCTCAGCCCCTCTGTCTCACACCTCAGCCCCTGTACAGGTTCTCAGCCCCCTCTGTCTTACACCCCAGCCTCTGTACAGGTTCTCAGCCCCCTCTGTCTTACACACCAGCCCCTGTACAGGTTCTCAGCCCCCTTTGTCTTACACTCCAGCCCCTGTACTGGTTCTCAGCCCCTCTGTCTTACACCCCAGCCCCTGTACAGGTTCTCAGCCCCTCTGTCTTACACCCCAGCCCCTGTACAGGTTCTCAGCCCCCTCTGTCTTACACCCCAGCCCCTGTACAGGTTCTCAGCCCCCTCTGACTCACACCCCAGCCCCTGTGCAGCTTCTCAGCCTCCTCTGTCTTACACCCCAGCCCCTGTACAAGTTCTCAGCCCCTCTCTCTTACACCCCAGCCCCTGTACAGGTTCCCAGCCCCTCTGTCTTACACCCCAGCCCCTGTACAGGTTCTCAGCCCCCTCTGCCTTACACCCCAGCCCCTGTACAGGTTTTTAGCCCCCTCTGTCTTACACCCCAGCCCCATACAGGTTCTCAGCCCCCTCTGTCTTACACACCAGCCCCTGTACAGGTTCTCAGCCCCCTTTGTCTTACACTCCAGCCCCTGTACAGGTTCTCAGCCCCCTCTGTCTTACACCCCAGCCCCTGTACAGGTTCTCAGCCCCCTCTGTCTCACACCCCAGCCCCTGTACTGGTTCTCAGCCCCTCTGTCTTACACCCCAGCCCCTGTACAGGTTCTCAGCCCCTCTGTCTTACACCCCCAGCCCCTGTACAGGTTCTCAGCCCCTCTGTCTTAAACCCCAGCCCCTGTACAGGTTCTCAGCCCCCTCTGTCTTACACCCCAGCCCCTGTGCAACTTCTCAGCCTCCTCTGTCTTACACCCCAGCCCCTATACAAGTTCTCAGCCCCTCTGTATTACACCCCAGCCCCTGTACAGGTTCCCAGCCCCTCTGTCTTACACCCCAGCCCCTGTACAGGTTCTCAGCCCCCTCTGCCTTACACCCCAGCCCCTGTACAGGTTCTCAGCCCCCAATGCCTCACACCCCAGCCCCTGTACAGGTTCTCAGCCCCCTCTGTCTTACACCCCAGCACCTGTACAGGTTCTCAGCCCCCTCTGTCTTACACCCTATCCCCTGTACAGGTTCTCAGCCCCCTCTGTCTTACACCCCAGCCCCTGTACAGGTCCTCAGCCCCCTCTGTCTCACACCCCAGCCCCTGTACAGGTTCTCAGCCCCCTCTGTCGTACACCCCAGCGTCTCTGTACAGGTTCTCAGCCCCCTCTGTCTTACACCCCAGCCTCTGTTCAGGTTGTCAGCCCCCTCTGTCTTACACCCCAGCCCCCTCTGTCTTACACCCCAGCCCCTGTACAGGTTCTCAGCCCCTCTTTCTTACACCCCGGCCCCTGTACAGGTTCTCAGCCCCCAATGCCTCACACCCCAGCCCCTGTACAGGTTCTCAGCCCCCTCTGTCTTACACCCCAACACCTGTACAGGTTCTCAGCCCCCTCTGTCTCACACCCTATCCCATGTACAGGTTCTCAGCCCCCTCTGTCTTACACCCCAGCCCCTGTACAAGTCCTCAGCCCCCTCTGTCTCACACCTCAGCCCCTGTATAGGTTCTCAGCCCCCTCTGTCTTAAACCCCAGCCCCTGTACAGGTTCTCAGCCCCCTCTGTCTTACACTCCAGCCCCTGTACAGGTTCTCAGCCCCCCTGTCTTACACCCCAGCCCCTGTACAGCTTCTCAGCCTCCACTTTCTTACACCCCAACCCCTGTACAAGTTCTCAGCCCCTCTGTCTTACACCTCAGCTCCTGTAAAGGTTCCCAGCCCCTCTGTCTTACACCCCAGCCCATGTACAGGTTCTCAGCCCCCTCTGCCTCACACCCCAGCCCTTGTACAGGTTTTTAGCCCCCTCTGTCTTACACCCCAGCCCCGTACAGGTTCTCAGCCCCTCTGTCTTACACCCCAGCCCCTGTACAGGTTCTCAGCCCCTCTGTCTTACACCCCAGCACCTGTACAGGTTCACAGCCCCTCTGTCTTACACCCAAGCCCCTGTACAGGTTCTCAGCCCCCTTTGTCTTATACCCCAGCCGCTGTACAGGTTCTCAGCCCCTCTTTCTTACACCTCAGCCCCTGTACAGGTTCTCAGCTCCTCTGTCTTACACCCCAGCCCCTGTACAGGTTCTCAGCTACTCTGTATTACACCCCAGCCCCTGTACAGGTTCTCAGCCCCTCTTTCTTACACCCCAGCCCCTGTACAGCTTATCAGCCTCCTCTGTTTTACACCCCAGCCCCTGTACAGGTTCCCAGCCCCTGTACAGGTTCTCAGGCCCTCTGTCTTACACCCCAGCCCCTGTAAAGGTTCTCAGCCCCTCTGCCTCACACCCCAGCCCCTGTACAGGTTTTTTGGCCCCTCTGTCTTACACCCCAGTCCCGTACAGGTTCTCAGCCCCCTCAGCCTCACACCCCAGCCCCTGTACAGGTTCTTAGCCCCTCTGTCTTACACCCCAGCCCCTGTACAGGTTCTCAGCCCCCTCTGACTCACACCCCAGCCCCTGTACAGATTCTCAGCCCCCTTTGTCTTACAATCCAGCCCCTGTACAGGTTCTCAGCCCCTCTGTCTTACACCCCAGCCCCTGTACAGGTTCTCAGCCCCTCTGTCTTACACCCCAGCCCCTGTACAGGTTCTCAGCCCCTCTGTCTTACACCCCAGCCCGTGTACAGATTATCAGCCCCCTTTGTCTTACAATCCAGCCTCTGTACAGGTTCTCAGCCCCTCTGTCTTACACCCCAGCCCCTGTACAGGTTCTCAGCCCCTCTGTCTCACACCTCAGCCCCTGTACAGGTTCTCAGCCCCCTCTGTCTTACACCCCAGCCCGTGTACATGTTCTCAGCCCCCTCTGACTCACACCCCAGCCCCTGTGCAGCTTCTCAGCCTCCTCTGTCTTACACCCCAGCCCCTGTACAAGTTCTCAGCCCCTCTGTCTTACACCCCAGCCCCTGTACAGGTTCTCAGCCCCTCTGTCTTACACCCCAGCCCGTGTACAGATTCTCAGCCCCCTTTGTCTTACAATCCAGCCCCTGTACAGGTTCTCAGCCCCTCTGTCTTACACCCCAGCCCCTGTACAGGTTCTCAGCCCCCTCTGTCTTACACCCCAGCCCCTGTACAGGTTCTCAGCCCCCTCTGTCTTACACCCCAGCCCCTGTAAAGGTTCTCAGCCCCCTCTGTCTTACACCCCAGCCCCTGTACTGGTCCTCAGCCCCCTCTTTCTCACACCCCAGCCCCTGTACAGGTTCTCAGCCCCCTCTGTCTTACACCCCAGCCCCTGTACAGGTTCTCAGCCCCTCTGTCTTACACCCCAGCCCCCGTACAGGTTCTCAGCCCCTCTTTCTTACACCCCGGCCCCTGTACAGGTTCTCAGCCCCCAATGCCTCACACCCCAGCCCCTGTACAGGTTCTCAGCCCCCTCTGTCTTACACCCCACCACCTGTACAGGTTCTCAGCCCCCTCTGTCTTACACCCTATCCCCTGTACAGGTTCTCAGCCCCCTCTGTCTTACACCCCAGCCCCTGTACAGGTCCTCAGCCCCCTCTGTCTCACACCTCAGCCCCTGTACAGGTTCTCAGCCCCCTCTGTCTTACACCCCAGCGTCTGTACAGGTTCTCAGCCCCCTCTGTCTTACACCCCAGCCTTTGTTCAGGTTCTCAGCCCCTCTGTCTCACACCCCAGCCCCTGTACAGGTTCTCAGCCCCCTCTGTCGTACACCCCAGCGTCTCTGTACAGGTTCTCAGCCCCCTCTGTCTTACACCCCAGCCTCTGTTCAGGTTGTCAGCCTCCTCTGTCTTACACCCCAGCCCCCTCTGTCTTACACCCCAGCCCCTGTACAGGTTCTCAGCCCCTCTTTCTTACACCCCAGCCCCTGTACAGGTTCTCAGCCCCCAATGCCTCACACCCCAGCCCCTGTACAGGTTCTTAGCCCCCTCTGTCTTACACCCCAGCACCTGTACAGGTTCTCAGCCCCCTCTGTCTCACACCCTATCCCATGTACAGGTTCTCAGCCCCCTCTGTCTTACACCCCAGCCCCTGTACAAGTCCTCAGCCCCCTCTGTCTCACACCTCAGCCCCTGTATAGGTTCTCAGCCCCCTCTGTCTTAAACCCCAGCCCCTGTACAGGTTCTCAGCCCCCTCTGTCTTACACTCCAGCCCCTGTACAGGTTCTCAGCCCCCCCTGTCTTACACCCCAGCCCCTGTACAGGTTCTTAGCCCCCTCTGCCTCACACCCCAGCCACTGTACAGCTTCTCAGCCTCCACTTTCTTACACCCCAACCCCTGTACAAGTTCTCAGCCCCTCTGTCTTACACCTCAGCTCCTGTAAAGGTTCCCAGCCCCTCTGTCTTACACCCCAGCCCATGTACAGGTTCTCAGCCCCCTCTGCCTCACACCCCAGCCCTTGTACAGGTTTTTAGCCCCCTCTGTCTTACACCCCAGCCCCGTACAGGTTCTCAGCCCCTCTGTCTTACACCCCAGCCCCTGTACAGGTTCTCAGCCCCTCTGTCTTACACCCCAGCACCTGTACAGGTTCACAGCCCCTCTGTCTTACACCCAAGCCCCTGTACAGGTTCTCAGCCCCCTTTGTCTTATACCCCAGCCGCTGTACAGGTTCTCAGCCCCTCTTTCTTACACATCAGCCCCTGTAAAGGTTCTCAGCTCCTCTGTCTTACACCCCAGCCCCTGTACAGGTTCTCAGCTACTCTGTATTACACCCCAGCCCCTGTACAGGTTCTCAGCCCCTCTTTCTTACACCCCAGCCCCTGTACAGGTTCTCAGCCCCCTCTGCCTCACACCCCAGCCCCTGTACAGCTTATCAGCCTCCTCTGTTTTACACCCCAGCCCCTGTACAGGTTCCCAGCCCCTGTACAGGTTCTCAGCCCCTCTGTCTTACACCCCAGCCCCTGTAAAGGTTCTCAGCCCCTCTGCCTCACACCCCAGCCCCTGTACAGGTTTTTTGGCCCCTCTGTCTTACACCCCAGCCCTGTACAGGTTCTCAGCCCCCTCTGCCTCACACCCCAGCCCCTGTACAGGTTCTTAGCCCCTCTGTCTTACACCCCAGCCCCTGTACAGGTTCTCAGCCCCCTCTGACTCACACCCCAGCCCCTGTACAGATTCTCAGCCCCCTTTGTCTTACAATCCAGCCCCTGTACAGGTTCTCAGCCCCTCTGTCTTACACCCCAGCCCCTGTACAGGTTCTCAGCCCCTCTGTCTTACACCCCAGCCCCTGTACAGGTTCTCAGCCCCTCTGTCTTACACCCCAGCCCGTGTACAGATTCTCAGCCCCCTTTGTCTTACAATCCAGCCTCTGTACAGGTTCTCAGCCCCTCTGTCTTACACCCCAGCCCCTGTACAGGTTCTCAGCCCCTCTGTCTCACACCTCAGCCCCTGTACAGGTTCTCATCCCCCTCTGTCTTACACCCCAGCCCCTGTACAGGTTCTCAGCCCCCTCTGACTCACACCCCAGCCCCTGTGCAGCTTCTCAGCCTCCTCTGTCTTACACCCCAGCCCCTGTACAAGTTCTCAGCCCCTCTGTCTTACACCCCATCCCCTGTACAGGTTCTCAGCCCCTCTGTCTTACACCCCAGCCCGTGTACAGATTCTCAGCCCCCTTTGTCTTACAATCCAGCCCCTGTACAGGTTCTCAGCCCCTCTGTCTTACACCCCAGCCCCTGTACAGGTTCTCAGCCCCCTCTGTCTTACACCCCAGCCCCTGTACAGGTTCTCAGCCCCCTCTGTCTTACACCCCAGCCCCTGTAAAGGTTCTCAGCCCCCTCTGTCTTACACCCCAGCCCCTGTACTGGTCCTCAGCCCCCTCTTTCTCACACCCCAGCCCCTGTACAGGTTCTCAGCCCCCTCTGTCTTACACCCCAGCCCCTGTACAGGTTCTCAGCCCCTCTGTCTTACACCCCAGCCCCCTCTGTCTTACACCCCAGCCCCCGTACAGGTTCTCAGCCCCTCTTTCTTACACCCCGGCCCCTGTACAGGTTCTCAGCCCCCAATGCCTCACACCCCAGCCCCTGTACAGGTTCTCAGCCCCCTCTGTCTTACACCCCACCACCTGTACAGGTTCTCAGCCCCCTCTGTCTTACACCCTATCCCCTGTACAGGTTCTCAGCCCCCTCTGTCTTACACCCCAGCCCCTGTACAGGTCCTCAGCCCCCTCTGTCTCACACCTCAGCCCCTGTGCAGGTTCTCAGCCCCCTCTGTCTTACACCCCAGCGTCTGTACAGGTTCTCAGCCCCCTCTGTCTTACACCCCAGCCTTTGTTCAGGTTCTCAGCCCCTCTGTCTTACACCCCAGCCCCTGTACAGGTTCTCAGCCCCTCTTTCTTACACCCCGGCCCCTGTACAGGTTCTCAGCCACCAATGCCTCACACCCCAGCCCCTGTACAGGTTCTTAGCCCCCTCTGTCTTACACCCAAGCACCTGTACAGGTTCTCAGCCCCCTCTGTCTTACACTTCAGCCCCTGTACAGGTTCTCAGCCCCCCTGTCTTACACCCCAGCCCCTGTACAGGTTCTTAGCCCCCTCTGCCTCACACCCCAGCCACTGTACAGCTTCTCAGCCTCCACTGTATTACACCCCAGCCCCTGTACAGGTTCTCAGCCCCTCTGTCTTACACCCCAGCCCCTGTACAGGTTCACAGCCCCTCTGTCTTACACCCCAGCCCCTGTACAGGTTCTCAGCCCCCTTTGTCTTATACCCCAGCCGCTGTACAGGTTCTCAGCCCCTCTGTCTTACACCTCAGCCCCTGTACAGGTTCTCAGCTACTCTGTCTTACACCCCAGCCCCTGTACAGGTTCTCAGCTCCTCTGTATTACACCCCAGCCCCTGTACAGCTTCTCAGCCCCTCTTTCTTACACCCCAGCCCCTGTACAGGTTCTCAGCCCCCTCTGCCTCACACCCCAGCCCCTGTACAGCTTATCAGCCTCCTCTGTCTTACACCCCAGCCCCTGTACAGGTTCTCAGCCCCTCTGTCTTACACCCCAGCCCCTTTACAGGTTCTCAGCCCCTCTGTCTTACACCCCAGCCCCTGTAAAGGTTCTCAGCCCCCTCTGCCTCACACCCCAGCCCCTGTACAGGTTTTTTGGCCCCTCTGTCTTACACCCCAGCCCCGTACAGGTTCTCAGCCCCTCTGTCTTACACCCCAGCCCGTGTACAGATTCTCAGCACCCTTTGTCTTACAATCCAGCCCCTGTACAGGTTCTCAGCCCCTCTGTCTTACACCCCAGCCCCTGTACAGGTTCTCAGCCCCTCTGTCTTACACCCCAGCCCCTGTACAGGTTCTCAGCCCCTCTGTCTTACACCCCAGCCCGTGTACAGATTCTCAGCCCCCTTTGTCTTACAATCCAGCCTCTGTACAGGTTCTCAGCCCCTCTGTCTTACACCCCAGCCCCTGTACAGGTTCTCAGCCCCTGTACAGGTTCTCAGCCCCCTCTGTCTTACACCCCAGCCTCTGTACAGGTTCTCAGCCCCCTCTGTCTTACACACCAGCCCCTGTACAGGTTCTCAGCCCCCTTTGTCTTACACTCCAGCCCCTGTACTGGTTCTCAGCCCCTCTGTCTTACACCCCAGCCCCTGTACAGGTTCTCAGCCCCTCTGTCTTACACCCCAGCCCCTGTACAGGTTCTCAGCCCCCTCTGTCTTACACCCCAGCCCCTGTACAGGTTCTCAGCCCCCTCTGACTCACACCCCAGCCCCTGTGCAGCTTCTCAGCCTCCTCTGTCTTACACCCCAGCCCCTGTACAAGTTCTCAGCCCCTCTGTATTACACCCCAGCCCCTGTACAGGTTCCCAGCCCCTCTGTCTTACACCCCAGCCCCTGTACAGGTTCTCAGCCCCCTCTGCCTTACACCCCAGCCCCTGTACAGGTTTTTAGCCCCCTCTGTCTTACACCCCAGCCCCATACAGGTTCTCAGCCCCCTCTGTCTTACACACCAGCCCCTGTACAGGTTCTCAGCCCCCTTTGTCTTACACTCCAGCCCCTGTACAGGTTCTCAGCCCCCTCTGTCTTACACCCCAGCCCCTGTACAGGTTCTCAGCCCCCTCTGTCTCACACCCCAGCCCCTGTACTGGTTCTCAGCCCCTCTGTCTTACACCCCAGCCCCTGTACAGGTTCTCAGCCCCTCTGTCTTACACCCCAGCCCCTGTACAGGTTCTCAGCCCCTCTGTCTTACACCCCAGCCCCTGTACAGGTTCTCAGCCCCCTCTGTCTTACACCCCAGCCCCTGTGCAACTTCTCAGCCTCCTCTGTCTTACACCCCAGCCCCTATACAAGTTCTCAGCCCCTCTGTATTACACCCCAGCCCCTGTACAGGTTCCCAGCCCCTCTGTCTTACACCCCAGCCCCTGTACAGGTTCTCAGCCCCCTCTGCCTTACACCCCAGCCCCTGTACAGGTTCTCAGCCCCCTCTGCCTTACACCCCAGCCCCTGTACAGGTTTTTAGCCCCCTCTGTCTTACACCCCAGCCCCATACAGGTTCTCAGCCCCTCTGTCTTACACCCCAGCCCCTGTACAGGTTCTCAGCCCCTCTGTCTTACACCCCAGCCCGTGTACAGATTTCCAGCCCCTGTACAGGTTCTCAGCCCCTCTGTCTTACACCCCAGCCCCTGTACAGGTTCTCAGCCCCTCTGTCTTACACCCCAGCCCCTGTACAGGTTCTCAGCCCCTCTGTCTTACACCCCAGCCCCTGTACAGGTTCACAGCCCCTCTGTCTTACACCCCAGCCCCTGTACAGGTTCTCAGCCCCCTTTGTCTTATACCCCAGCCGCTGTACAGGTTCTCAGCCCCTCTGTCTTACACCTCAGCCCCTGTACAGGTTCTCAGCTACTCTGTCTAACACCCCAGCCCCTGTACAGGTTCTCAGCTCCTCTGTATTACACCCCAGCCCCTGTACAGGTTCTCAGCCCCTCTTTCTTACACCCCAGCCCCTGTACAGGTTCTCAGCCCCCTCTGCCTCACACCCCAGCCCCTGTACAGCTTATCAGCCTCCTCTGTCTTACACCCCAGCCCCTGTACAGGTTCTCAGCCCCTCTGTCTTACACCCCAGCCCCTTTACAGGTTCTCAGCCCCTCTGTCTTACACCCCAGCCCCTGTAAAGGTTCTCAGCCCCCTCTGCCTCACACCCCAGCCCCTGTACAGGTGTTTTGGCCCCTCTGTCTTACACCCCAGCCCCGTACAGGTTCTCAGCCCCTCTGTCTTACACCCCAGCCCGTGTACAGATTCTCAGCACCCTTTGTCTTACAATCCAGCCCCTGTACAGGTTCTCAGCCCCTCTGTCTTACACCCCAGCCCCTGTACAGGTTCTCAGCCCCTCTGTCTTACACCCCAGCCCCTGTACAGGTTCTCAGCCCCTCTGTCTTACACCCCAGCCCCTGTACAGGTTCTCAGCCCCTCTGTCTTACACCCCAGCCTGT
This sequence comes from Bombina bombina, assembly GCF_027579735.1. NCBI lineage: Eukaryota > Metazoa > Chordata > Amphibia > Anura > Bombinatoridae > Bombina > Bombina bombina. Next base: position 94,775,418 of record NC_069503.1, read on the forward strand.
GTACAGATTCTCAGCCCCCTTTGTCTTACAATCCAGCCTCTGTACAGGTTCTCAGCCCCTCTGTCTTACACCCCAGCCCCTGTACAGGTTCTCAGCCCCTCTGTATTACACCCCAGCCCCTGTACAGGTTCCCAGCCCCTCTGTCTTACACCCCAGCCCCTGTACAGGTTCTCAGCCCCCTCTGCCTTACACCCCAGCCCCTGTACAGGTTCTCAGCCCCCTCTGCCTTACACCCCAGCCCCTGTACAGGTTTTTAGCCCCCTCTGTCTTACACCCCAGCCCCATACAGGTTCTCAGCCCCTCTGTCTTACACCCCAGCCCCTGTACAGGTTCTCAGCCCCTCTGTCTTACACCCCAGCCCGTGTACAGATTTCCAGCCCCTGTACAGGTTCTCAGCCCCTCTGTCTTACACCCCAGCCCCTGTACAGGTTCTCAGCCCCTCTGTCTTACACCCCAGCCCCTGTACAGGTTCTCAGCCCCTCTGTCTTACACCCCAGCCCCTGTACAGGTTCACAGCCCCTCTGTCTTACACCCCAGCCCCTGTACAGGTTCTCAGCCCCCTTTGTCTTATACCCCAGCCGCTGTACAGGTTCTCAGCCCCTCTGTCTTACACCTCAGCCCCTGTACAGGTTCTCAGCTACTCTGTCTAACACCCCAGCCCCTGTACAGGTTCTCAGCTCCTCTGTATTACACCCCAGCCCCTGTACAGGTTCTCAGCCCCTCTTTCTTACACCCCAGCCCCTGTACAGGTTCTCAGCCCCCTCTGCCTCACACCCCAGCCCCTGTACAGCTTATCAGCCTCCTCTGTCTTACACCCCAGCCCCTGTACAGGTTCTCAGCCCCTCTGTCTTACACCCCAGCCCCTTTACAGGTTCTCAGCCCCTCTGTCTTACACCCCAGCCCCTGTAAAGGTTCTCAGCCCCCTCTGCCTCACACCCCAGCCCCTGTACAGGTGTTTTGGCCCCTCTGTCTTACACCCCAGCCCCGTACAGGTTCTCAGCCCCTCTGTCTTACACCCCAGCCCGTGTACAGATTCTCAGCACCCTTTGTCTTACAATCCAGCCCCTGTACAGGTTCTCAGCCCCTCTGTCTTACACCCCAGCCCCTGTACAGGTTCTCAGCCCCTCTGTCTTACACCCCAGCCCCTGTACAGATTCTCAGCCCCTCTGTCTTACACCCCAGCCCCTGTACAGGTTCTCAGCCCCTCTGTCTTACACCCCAGCCTGTGTACAGATTCTCAGCCCCCTTTGTCTTACAATCCAGCCTCTGTACAGGTTCTCAGCCCCTCTGTCTTACACCCCAGCCCCTGTACAGGTTCTCAGCCCCTCTGTCTCACACCTCAGCCCCTGTACAGGTTCTCAGCCCCCTCTGTCTTACACCCCAGCCTCTGTACAGGTTCTCAGCCCCCTCTGTCTTACACCCCAGCCCCTGTACAGGTTCTCAGCCCCTCTGTCTTACACCCCAGCCCCTGTACAGGTTCTCAGCCCCTCTGTCTTACACCCCAGCCCCTGTACAGGTTCTCAGCTCCCACTGTCTTACACCCCAGCCCCTGTACAGGTTCTCAGCCCCTCTGTCTTACACCCCAGCCCCTGTACAGGTTCTCAGCCTGTTACGGTACCAACAGTGTACCAAGGGTTAATACCAGGGAACAACGTCCTGCATAGGGAATCAGCAATTCACAAACCAGCCAGTTTTCAGGTTTAAACAGAATGACATTTATTAAAGGCTAGATGCCTAGTATTTATACAGGTTTGACACCCCCCCCCCCAGATGGGGGTTGAAAGACTGTTGTACATTACATGGAGGGAACAAGCCCTTTGACATGATACAATAGAATTATATTACTTAAACACTTCAACAACAAGACACTCTTGGCCCTTCTTATCACTTAGGCGTTTTCTCTCTGGAGGTGATCAAACAATAGAATGCTTAGCACTAATTAGATTATAGCTGGAGCCAGCAACTCTGTCTTTAGAAATTAGTTTCTTAGCTAAACACAATTAACTCCTTCAGTCCTGACAGAAGGGTCTGTCACATATCTCCCTGTTACAAACTGCTATGTGTAACTGGCCCTTTAAATGGAAAATTGCCCTGCTTCCCTGGATTTTGGAGAAGCCTATTTGCCAGCCTCCTTCCACATGACTATGGCCCCTGGAAGATTGTGCCCCTGAGGACATATTGACTTTTGTTGGGTGTGTGTGGCCCTTTAAGAACCATCTGGGGACATATTGTGACTTTGATGAACAATGCCCCTTTAAGACTATGTCCCCAGACCTGTGAAATGACTTGTCCCTGGCTTTCTCCCACTTGGTTCAGTTTCATTGTGTGCCATTAAGAGTTAATTTTGTTCAATTCTAAATACAAGTTTGCTGGGATCAGCTCTAATTAGGTTTAGTGATAAAACTTTCCCATTGTCTAATCAGACTAGTATTGATAAGGTGGACTGCATTGTTTTATTGTGTGTAATGTTATCTGCTGAAGTAAATGTTGTGGCCTGTCAAAGGGAGTGTCTCTCTATCTAATATCAAATGTGTGATGGGGGATTTTTTGCCTCCCCCTGAGAGTGTCCTGTTTGCATGTAACCTGAATAAAAGCAGGCTGTGTGCTCCAGCACATCAGACCTATGTTGACCCTCTAACTTGAAGCTTTGACTCATGTTTGTAGGATACAGCTTATAATCACTACAGGGATTGCTATGCTCTTCATACTCCCTTAGCTACAGGGATTGCTACAGAAGGAAGAGGTTCACCTACTGGAGCCTGGTCATAGGTCCAGGGCGCAGAGCAGACGGCGAGATACCAGCCCAGCAGCGGTGGTTCATAGAGTCTGCATTACTTATGGTGGCTACGCAGCAGTTATAATGTCCACGGTGCTGCTGCTCCTTTGGTGAGCGCTAGGAGCATCCTTTTCTACGGTCCAACTTCCAGCCAGCCTGGAGGCAACCGTAACATTTGGCGGCAGCGGTGGGATTGGCGTCCTAGCGCAAGGAGCAGCACCACAACAGCACTGGTATTGTAGGAAAGTTATTGAGGGCAACGCTAGCCACTGCGCAGCGTCCCTACCTACAGCAGCATGGAGCTGACAAGACACTATTCAGAACCCTGTGAAGAGCACCTCAACCTGATCCGTCGCTATGAGGGCGCGGATTTCGTTCCAGAGGTAAAGAGGCGGCTAGTCCGATATGGTCCAGACCCTGCACAGGAGGTAGTCAGTCGCATCATCCGGGAATTGGATACGGAGAACAAAGCGGCACGAGCCTTTGAGCGCCAACTGTGGAGTTTGAGGGTCTGGACACCTGGTCTCCAGCGAAAAAGTGAGTCACAGGGAGCGGAGAGCAACGACCTCCCTTCCCAGCGGCAGCCAGAGTTACAGGGAGAGGAGAGCAGCGACCTCCCTCCCCAGCGGCAGTATACCGTGCAGAGGGAAGAGACAACCAGTCCCCTTCCCCAGCCAGAGATACCAGAGGCAGCAGGCCTCATAGACTGGTCCTGGGAGGACCCCCAGCAGGCAGGTGGAGATGGGACCGCAGTTTCTCTACCGGCCCTACAGGATGCTGGGCAGGCGGCCCAGATCCCCAGCGACAGACCCAGCTACAGGGAGGGGAGAGCATCGACCTCCCTCCCCAGCCGGAGTGTGCCTTCCAGGGAGAGGAGACAACCGGTCTCTCTCCCCAGCCGCAGCATGTTCCACAGGAAGCGGAGAGCATCGACCTCCCTTCCCAACGGCCACCGGAGTATCAGGAGGAGGAGGTAAGCCAATCTCCCCCTCCCCAGCTAACCCCTAACTTGGGCCCAGGGTTAACAGTGGAGATGTTAACCCCCACTGACCCCCACATTCTCTTTGCCACCGGGCAGGACTATGCCCCAATTCCCACAGCAGAAGAGCTGGCATCAGGACAGAGCGCTGCTGGCCTCTGCCCTACAGACCCCCTTGTTACAGGACTGGCCTGCAAACCCCTCACCCCAGCAGAAGCGCTGGCACCAGGGCAGAGTGCCGCTGGCCTCTGCCCCCCAAGTACCACCAGCTATTTGCCCAGCTGCTCCAGGAAGGCCGAGGATGCTACACTTTCATCCTACAACCTGGAACCTACAGGCCAGTACTACTTATTGTGGGGGGGCTACTTTGCTGCTAATGTTTATTTGTGGGTGGGTTGCGAGACTAACTTAGGCACTGACCGGCAGAAGGTCAGGTGCCTGGTTAGTCTCCCTCCAAAAGGGGAGATATGTTACAAACTGCTATGTGTAACTGGCCCTTTAAATGGAAAATTGCCCTGCTTCCCTGGATTTTGGAGAAGCCTATTTGCCAGCCTCCTTCCACATGACTATGGCCCCTGGAAGATTGTGCCCCTGAGGACATATTGACTTTTGTTGGGTGTGTGTGGCCCTTTAAGAACCATCTGGGGACATATTGTGACTTTGATGAACAATGCCCCTTTAAGACTATGTCCCCAGACCTGTGAAATGACTTGTCCCTGGCTTTCTCCCACTTGGTTCAGTTTCATTGTGTGCCATTAAGAGTTAATTTTGTTCAATTCTAAATACAAGTTTGCTGGGATCAGCTCTAATTAGGTTTAGTGATAAAACTTTCCCATTGTCTAATCAGACTAGTATTGATAAGGTGGACTGCATTGTTTTATTGTGTGTAATGTTATCTGCTGAAGTAAATGTTGTGGCCTGTCAAAGGTAGTGTCTCTCTATCTAATATCAAATGTGTGATGGGGGATTTTTTGCCTCCCCCTGAGAGTGTCCTGTTTGCATGTAACCTGAATAAAAGCAGGCTGTGTGCTCCAGCACATCAGACCTATGTTGACCCTCTAACTTGAAGCTTTGACTCATGTTTGTAGGATACAGCTTATAATCACTACAGGGATTGCTATGCTCTTCATACTCCCTTAGCTACAGGGATTGCTACAGAAGGAAGAGGTTCACCTACTGGAGCCTGGTCATAGGTCCAGGGCGCAGAGCAGACGGCGAGATACCAGCCCAGCAGCGGTGGTTCATAGAGTCTGCATTACTTATGGTGGCTACGCAGCAGTTATAATGTCCACGGTGCTGCTGCTCCTTTGGTGAGCGCTAGGAGCATCCTTTTCTACGGTCCAACTTCCAGCCAGCCTGGAGGCAACCGTAACACTCCCCCGTTGTGGAACACTCCGGCAGACCCGGCTTGACCCTTTGGCGGATCAACCTGGGGATGACCGGACTAGGAGGTGGTAGGCATGTCAGTTTGCCAGGACAATCCATCTGTATTCCCGTTATGAGAGAGAATTCCTGTCCATACAAAGAAGGGTTCAACTTCCTCAGTGCCCAGACTAGGGCTAAACAGTCCTTCAAAATCCCATCAGCTTCTTTACGAGTTTTCTGTACCTGCTCTTTATAGGTATCCACAATCCCTTCATACTGACATAGGGTGCCCTTGAGTTGCTGCACCTCACTATGAGCCAGCGTCAGCTTCTCCTCAAGTGTCGCTAAGTTTGTCTTTAAGGTTTCATGTCCCACTCTCAAGCTGGTGTTTTCTGCAGTCTGTCGGTGCAGCTTGTCTAGCAGAGATTCACGTTCTAAACGTGCTTTTTCCTCTGCGCTCCTCTTCTCCTTCATCAGCGCATTGTAACGGGACCTCCACATATCAATAGCGGATAGAGATTTACTGAGCTCGGCGTCCTGGGGCTTAGCAGCAGGTGGGTCAGTCTCTGCTGCACGGATCTGGGCACGGGTAGTCACAGAGTTAACATCAGCGGGACCCATAGGAGGGTAGGCAGAAACAAGGGGGGCCAAGTCATTTCCAAGAAGAACATCAGCAGGTAAGTCCTTCTTGACCCCCACATTCACAGGTCTAGCGCCCACTCCCCAATCCAAATGTACCCTGGCAACAGGTAGGCTGAACACATCGCCCCTTGCTACCCTCACAGCCACAGTGTCTCCAGTGTACTGTTTCTCAGACACCAAGTTCTTTTGAAGCAAGGTCATGGTAGCACCAGTATCCCGTAGACCACTGACCTTCTTCCCATTCACTTTAACCAGTTGCCGGTTATTCCGGTGGGCAGCTTGCACAAGGTCTGCCTCATGTAGGATGCTCCAGCATTCTTGCGCCTCTACGTAGCGGGCCGCAGGCTGAGGATTACGTGGGATTCCGCCGGCAGGTCTTCTCCAGGACTGCGCTTGGTTCGCTGCGTTTAGGGGACACTCTGGTCTTTTGTGCCCTAGTTGCTTACATCCAAAGCATCGAATCGGTTGTGAGTAGCCCCGCAAATTGAACAGGGCTCTCTGAGGGTAGTTCGTGGCCGGAGGCCGTGTGGTATAGCGGTGCGCCGGGGTTTGGTAACTGGCAGCTGCTGGGGTGACTGGGGGTCTGTACTCCACTCTAGCAGGGGGCTTAGTGGTAGCAGTGTCCAGTTTGCGGGCATCCGTATACTCATCTGCCAAGCGAGCCGCTTCCTGCAGGGTGGAGGGTTTACGGTCCCGAACCCACTCTCGAACTCCTGCGGGTAACTTGTCGAAGCAATGTTCCAACAGGAATAGCTGCAGCACCTCTTCCCCAGATATGGCTTGGCACCCCGCTATCCAGTGATCTGCTGTGCGGTGCACCTTACATGCCCACTCAAGGTAGGAATCTCCAGCTAATTTAACAGTGTCTCTGAACCGCCTCCGGTATGCCTCCGGTGTAACCGCATACCTGGAGAGCAGAGCCTCTTTTACCGTATTATAATCCCTGACTTCCTCATCTGGAATGGCCCGAAAAGCCTCTCTGGCCCGGCCGGATAATTTTCCAGATAATATCGTGACTCAGTCCTCTGCGGGTACCTTGTGTAGTGCACATTGCCTCTCAAAATCCGCAAGGTACCCATCAATCTCTCCTTCTGTTTCCAGGAAGTTTTTAAAAACTGCAAAATTTACTTTTCTCTTTTCCATCTTAGTCAGTATTGTAATAATCCCCCTCTTCCTGAGGTTACTGGCTTGTGTAGTTGCTCTTCTGGGCGATAAGGTTCATCCCGTCGCTGCCACCAATGTTACGGTACCAACAGTGTACCAAGGGTTAATACCAGGGAACAACGTCCTGCATAGGGAATCAGCAATTCACAAACCAGCCAGTTTTCAGGTTTAAACAGAATGACATTTATTAAAGGCTAGATGCCTAGTATTTATACAGGTTTGACACCCCCCCCCCCAGATGGGGGTTGAAAGACTGTTGTACATTACATGGAGGGAACAAGCCCTTTGACATGATACAATAGAATTATATTACTTAAACACTTCAACCACAAGACACTCTTGGCCCTTCTTATCACTAAGGCGTTTTTTCTCTGGAGGTGATCAAACAATAGAATGCTTAGCACTAATTAGATTATAGCTGGAGCCAGCAACTCTGTCTTTAGAAATTAGTTTCTTAGCTAAACACAATTAACTCCTTCAGTCCTGACAGAAGGGTCTGTCACACAGCCCCCTCCGTCTTACACCCCAGCCCCTGTACAGGTTCTCAGCCCCTCTGTCTTACACCCCAGCCCCTGTACAGGTTCTCAGCCCCTCTGTCTTACACCCCAGCCCCTGTACAGGTTCTCAGCCCCTCTGTCTTACACCCCAGCCCCTGTACAGGATCTTAGCCCCCTCTGTCTTACACCCCAGCACCTGTACATGTTCTCAGCCCCTGTGCCTCACACCCCAGTCCCTGTACAGGTTCTCAACCCCCTTTGTCTTACGCCCCAGCCCCTGTACAGGTTCTGAACCCCTCTGTCTTACACCCCAGCCCCTGTACAGGTTCTCAGCCCTTCTGTCTTACACCCCAGCCCTTGTATAGGATCTCAGCCCCTCTGTCTTACACCCCAGCCCCTGTACAGGATCTCAGCCCCTCTGTCTTACACCGCAGCCCCTGTACAGGTTCTCAACCCCTCTGTCTTACACCCCAGCCCCTGTAGAGGTTCTCAATCCCCTCTGCCTCACACCCCAGCCCCTGTACAGGTTCTGAACCTCCTCTGTCTTACACCCCAGCCGCTGTACAGGTTCTCAGCCCCTCTGCCTTACACCCCAGCCCCTGTACAGGTTCTCAGCCCCTCTGTCTTACACCCCAGCCCCTGTACAGGTTCTCAGTCCCTCTGCCTTACACCCCAGCCCTTGTACAGGTTCTCAGCCCCTCTGTCTTACACCCCAGCCCCTGTACAGGTTCTCAACCCCTCTGTCTTACACCCCAGCCCCTGTACAGGTTCTCAGCCCCCTCTGTCTTACACCCCAGCCCCTGTACATGTTCTCAGCTCCCTCTGTCTTACACCCCAGCCCCTGTACAGGTTCTCAGCCCCTCTGTCTTACACCCCAGCCCCTGTACAGGTTCTCAGCTCCCACTGTCTTACACCCCAGCCCCTGTACAGGTTCTCAGCCCCTCTGTCTTACACCCCAGCCCCTGTACAGGTTCTCAGCCCCCTCCGTTTTACACCCCAGCCCCTGTACAGGTTCTCAGCCCCTCTGTCTTACACCCCAGCCCCTGTACAGGTTCTCAGCCCCTCTGTCTTACACCCCAGCCCCTGTACAGGTTCTCAGCCCCCTCTGCCTCACACCCCACCCCCTGTACAGGTTATCAGCCTCCTCTGTCGTACACCCCAGCCCCTGTACAAGTTCTCAGCCCCTCTGTCTTACACCCCAGCCCCTGTACAGGTTCTCAGCCCCTCTGTCTTACACCCCAGCCCCTGTACAGGATCTCAGCCCCCTCTGTCTTACACCCCAGCCCCTGTACAGGTTCTCAGCTCCCTCTGTCTTACACCCCAGCCCCTGTACAGGTTCTCAGCCCCTCTGTCTAACACCTCAGCCCCTGTACAGGTTCTCAGCCCCTCTGTCTTACACCCCAGCCCCTGTACAGGTTCTTAGCCCCTCTGTCTCACACACCAGCCCCTGTACAGGTTCTCAGGCCCCTCCGTCTTACACCCCAGCCCCTGTACAGGTTCTCATCCCCTCTGTCTTACACCCCAGCCCCTGTACAGGTTCTCAGCCCCCTCTGCCTCACACCCCAGCCCCTGTACAGGTTCTCAGCCTCCTCGGTCGTACACCCCAGCCCCTGTACAGGTTCTCATCCCCTCTGTCTTACACCCCAGCCCCTGTACAGGTTCTCAGCCCCCTCTGCCTCACACCCCATCACCTGTACAGGTTCTCAGCCCCTGTGTCTCACACCCCAGTCCCTGTACAGGTTCTCAACCCCCTTTGTCTTACGCCCCAGCCCCTGTACAGGTTCTGAACCCCTCTGTCTTACACCCCAGCCCCTGTACAGGTTCTCAGCCCCCTCTGTCTTACACCCCAGCCCTTGTACAGGTTCTCAGCCCCTCTGTCTTACAACCCAGCCCCTGTACAGGATCTCAGCCCCTCTGTCTTACACCGCAGCCCCTGTACAGGTTCTCAACCCCTCTGTCTTACACCCCAGCCCCTGTAGAGGTTCTCAACCCCCTCTGTCTTACACCCCAGCCCCTGTAGAGGTTCTCAACCCCCTCTGCCTCACACCCCAGCCCCTGTACAGGTTCTGAACCTCCTCTGTCTTACACCCCAGCCGCTGTACAGGTTCTCAGTACCTCTGCCTTACACCCCAGCCCCTGTACAGGTTCTCAGCCCCTCTGTCTTACACCCCAGCCCCTGTACAGGTTCTCAGGCCCTCTGTCTTACACCCCAGCCCCTGTAACGGTTCTCAGCCCCTCTGTCTTACATCCCAGCCCCTGTACAGGTTCTCAGCCCCTCTGTCTTACACCCCAGCCCCATGTACAGGTTCTCAGCCCCTCTGTCTTACACCCCAGCCCCTGTACAGGTTCTCAGCCCCCTCCGTTTTACACCCCAGCCCCTGTACAGGTTCTCAGCCCCTCTGTCTTACACCCCAGCCCCTGTACAGGTTCTCAGCCCCTCTGTCTTACACCCCAGCCCCTGTACAGGATCTCAGCCCCCTCTGTCTTACACCCCAGCCCCTATACAGGTTCTCAGCCCCTCTGTCTTACACTCCAGCCCCTGTAAAGGTTCGCAGCCCCTCTGTCTTACACCCCAGCCCCTGCACAGGTTCTCAGCTCCCTCTGTCTTACACCCCAGCCCCTGTACAGGTTCTCAGCCCCTCTGTCTAACACCTCAGCCCCTGTACAGGTTCTCAGCCCCTCTGTCTTACACCCCAGCCCCTGTACAGGTTCTTAGCCCCTCTGTCTCACACACCAGCCCCTGTACAGGTTCTCAGCCCCCTCTGTCTCACACCCCAGCCCCTGTGCAGTTTCTCAACCCCTCTGTCGTACACCCCAGCCCCTGTACAGGTTCTCAGTCCCTCTGTCTCACACGCCAGCCCCTGTACAGGTTCTCCACCCCTCTATCTCACACCCCAGCCCCTGTACAGGTTCTCAACCCACTCTGTCTTACACCCCAGCCCCTGTACAGGTTCTCTCTCAGCCCCTCTGCCTTAGACCCCAGCCCCTGTACAGGTTCTCAGTCCCTCTGTCTCACACCCCAGCGCCTGTACAGGTTCTCAGCCCCATCTGTCTTACACCCCAGCCCCTGTACAGGTTCTCAGTCCCTCTGTCTCACACCCCAGCCCCTGTACAGGTTCTCAGCCCCCTCTGTCTTACACCCCAGCCCCTGTACAGGTTCTCAGCCCCATCTGTCTTACACCCCAGCCCCTGTACAGGTTCTCAGTCCCTCTGTCTCACACCCCATACCCTTTACAGGTTCTCATCCCCCTCTGTCTTACACCCCAGCCCCTGTACAGGTTCTCAGCCTCCTCTGTCTCACACCCCAGCCCCTGTACAGGTTCTCAGCCTCCTCGGTCGTACACCCCAGCCCCTGTACAGGTTCTCAGCCCCTCTGTCTTACACCCCAGCCCCTGTACAGGTTCTCAGCCTCCTCTGTCTTACACCCCAGCCCCTGTACAGGTTCTCAGTCCCCTCTGCCTCACACCCCAGCCCCTGTACAGGTTCTCAGCCTCCTCGGTCATACACCCCAGCCCCTGTACAGGTTCTCAGCCCCTCTGTCTTACACCCCAGCCCCTGTACAGGTTCTCAGCCCCTCTGTCTTACACCCCAGCCCCTGTACAGGATCTCAGCCCCCTCTGTCTTACACCCCATCACCTGTACAGGTTCTCAGCCCCTGTGCCTCACACCGCAGTCCCTGTACAGGTTCTCAACCCCCTTTGTCTTACGCCCCAGCCCCTGTACAGGTTCTGAACCCATCTGTCTTACACCCCAGCCCCTGTACAGGTTCTCAGCCCCCTCTGTCTTACACCCCAGCCCCTGTACAGGTTCTCAGCCCCTCTGTCTAACACCTCAGCCCCTGTACAGGTTCTCAGCCCCTCTGTCTTACACCCCAGCCCCTGTACAGGTTCTCAGCCCCTCTGTCTTACACCCCAGCCCCTGTACAGGTTCACAGCCCCTCTGTCTTACACCCCAGCCCCTGTACAGGTTCTCAGCCCCCTCTGTCTCACACCCCAGCCCCTGTGCAGGTTCTCAACCCCTCTGTCGTACACCCCAGCCCCTGTGCAGGTTCTCAACCCCTCTGTCGTACACCCCAGCCCCTGTACAGGTTCTAAGTCCCTCTGTCTCACATGCCAGCCCCTGTACAGGTTCTCCACCCCTCTATCTCACACCCCAGCCCCTGTACAGGTTCTCAGCCCCTCTGTCTTACACCCCAGCCCCTGTACAGGTTCTCAGCCCCTCTGTCTTACACCCCAGCCCCTGTACAGGTTCACAGCCCCTCTGTCTTACACCCCAGCCCCTGTACAGGTTCTCAGCCCCCTCTGTCTCACACCCCAGCCCCTGTGCAGGTTCTCAACCCCTCTGTCGTACACCCCAGCCCCTGTGCAGGTTCTCAACCCCTCTGTCGTACACCCCAGCCCCTGTACAGGTTCTAAGTCCCTCTGTCTCACATGCCAGCCCCTGTACAGGTTCTCCACCCCTCTATCTCACACCCCAGCCCCTGTACAGGTTCTCAACCCACTCTGTCTTACACCCCAGCCCCTGTACAGGTTCTCTCTCAGCCCCTCTGCCTTAGACCCCAGCCCCTGTACAGGTTCTCAGTCCCTCTGTCTCACACCCCAGCGCCTGTACAGGTTCTCAGCCCCATCTGTCTTACACCCCAGCCCCTGTACAGGTTCTCAGTCCCTCTGTCTCACACCCCAGCCCCTGTACAGGTTCTCAGCCCCCTCTGTCTTACACCCCAGCCCCTGTACAGGTTCTCAGCCCCATCTGTCTTACACCCCAGCCCCTGTACAGGTTCTCAGTCCCTCTGTCTCACACCCCATCCCCTTTACAGGTTCTCATCCCTCTCTGTCTCACATGCCAGCCCCTGTACAGGTTCTCCACCCCTCTATCTCACACCCCAGCCCCTGTACAGGTTCTCAGCCCCTCTGTCTTACACCCCAGCCCCTGTACAGGTTCTCAGCCCCTCTGTCTTACACCCCAGCCCCTATACAGGTTCACAGCCCCTCTGTCTTACACCCCAGCCCCTGTACAGGTTCTCAGCCCCCTCTGTCTCACACCCCAGCCCCTGTGCAGGTTCTCAACCCCTCTGTCGTACACCCCAGCCCCTGTGCAGGTTCTCAACCCCTCTGTCGTACACCCCAGCCCCTGTACAGGTTCTAAGTCCCTCTGTCTCACATGCCAGCCCCTGTACAGGTTCTCCACCCCTCTATCTCACACCCCAGCCCCTGTACAGGTTCTCAACCCACTCTGTCTTACACCCCAGCCCCTGTACAGGTTCTCTCTCAGCCCCTCTGCCTTAGACCCCAGCCCCTGTACAGGTTCTCAGTCCCTCTGTCTCACACCCCAGCCCCTGTACAGTTTCTCAGTCCCTCTGTCTCACACCCCAGCCCCTGTACAGGTTCTCAGCCCCCTCTGCCTCACACCCCAGCCCCTGTACAGGTTCTCAGCTCCTCTGTCTTACACCCCAGCCCCTGTACAGGTTCTCAGCCCCCTCTGCCTCACACCCCAGCCCCTATACAGGTTCTCAGCCCCTGCACAGGTTCTCAGTCCCACTGTCTCACACCCCAGCCCCTGCACAGGTTCTCAGCCCCTGCACAGGTTCTCAGTCCCACTGTCTCACACCCCAGCCCCTGTACAGGTTCTTGTAATGTCCTTATATAGCAAACATTAACTCTTTTTTATTTAAATGATGCACTTGCAACTTCTAAATGTAACTGGCACTTTATTCACTGGATGACATAACAAGGTGCTCCTGTAGATTTGCACACAGTAATATGGATAGATACACATATATATAGTCTTTTATAATGAATGGCTGCTGCACTCCTTATATTAGCAGTCCTGTACACTGTGTATGCAGCACTATAGTTATCCAGGGAAACTTATAACTATAACTGTTAACTATATAACTGCAATATAACTTATAATGTGTAACTGACAGTTCTTACTCTTCCTGACTGGCTGATGCTGTATGCTCTGCAGTTATCTGTAGCTGACATTACATTTATTAGTATCAGCAATTGTCAGAGCCTCAGGTTCAGTCCTTGTACTTTATAAATGCATCGCAAACTGTCACAAGATGGCTTCTCTGAACTGTTCTGATTCTAAGCACATCCCACTTGATGACATCATCTTTGTATGGAAGCCTCAATGTGCCATCTTTCCAAACCAGGAAGTAAGCACAACACAACAGTTCTCAGCCCCTCTGTCTAACACCTCAGCCCCTGTACAGGTTCTCAGCCCCTCTGTCTTACACCCCAGCCACTGTACAGGTTCTCAGCCCCTCTGTCTCACACCCCAGCCCCTGTACAGGTTCTCAGCCCCCTTTGCCTCACACCCCAGCCCCTTTACAGGGTCTCAACCCCTCTCTCTTACACCCCAGCCCCTGTTCAGGTTCTCAGTCCCTCTGTCTCACACCCCAACCCGTGTACAGGCTCTCCGCCCCTCTGTCTCACACCCCAGCCCCTGTACAGGTTCTCAACCCACTCTGTCTTACACCCCAGCCCCTGCACAGGTTCTCTCTAAACCCCTCTGCCTTACACCCCAGCCCCTGTACAGGTTCTCAGTCCCTCTGTCTCACACCCCAGCCCCTGTACAGGTTCTCAGCCCCCTCTGTCTTACACCCCAACCCCTGTACAGGTTCTCAGTCCCTCTGTCTCACACCCCAGCCCCTGTACAGGTTCTCAGCCCCCACTGTCTTACACCCCAGCCCCTGTAGAGGTTCTCAGCCCCATCTGTCTTACACCCCAGCCCCTGTACAGGTTCTCAGCCCCCTCTGTCTTACACCCCAGCCGCTGTACAGGTTCTCAGCTGCCTCTGTCTTACACCCCAGCCCCTGTACAGGTTCTCAGCCTCCTCTGTCTCACACCCCAGCCCCTGTACAGGTTCTAAGCCACTCTGTCTTACACCCCAGCCCCTGTACAGGTTCTCAGCCCCCTCTGTCTCACACTCCAGCCCCTGTACAGGTTTTCAGCCCCCTCTGTCTCACACTCCAGCCCCTGTACAGGTTCTCAGCCCCCTCTGTCTTACACCCCAGCCCCTGTACAGGTTCTCAGCCCCCTGTGTCTTACACCCCAGCCCCTGTACAGGTTCTCAGCCCCCTCTGCCTCACACCCCAGCCCCTGTACAGCTTCTCAGCCTCCTCTATCTTACACCCCAGCCCCTGTACAAGTTCTCAGCCCCTCTGTCATACACCCCAGGCCCTGTACAGGTTCTCAGCCCCCTCTGCCTCACACTCCAGCCCCTGTACAGGTTTTTAGCCCCCTCTGTCTTACACCCAAGCCCCGTACAGGTTCTCAGCCCCTCTGTCTTACACCCCAGCCCCTGTACAGGTTCTCAGCCCCTCTGTCTTACACCCCAGCCCCTGTACAGGTTCTCTGCCCCCTTTGTCTTATACCCCAGCCACTGTACAGGTTCTCAGCCCCTCTGTCTTACACCCCAGCCCCTGTACAGGTTCTCAGCTCCTCTGTCTTACACCCCAGTCCCCTGTACAGGTTCTCAGCCCCCTCTGTCTTACACCCCAGCCCCTGTACAGGTTCTCAGCCCCCTGTGTCTTACACCCCAGCCCCTGTACAGGTTCTCAGCCCCCTCTGCCTCACACCCCAGCCCCTGTACAGCTTCTCAGCCTCCTCTATCTTACACCCCAGCCCCTGTACAAGTTCTCAGCCCCTCTGTCATACACCCCAGGCCCTGTACAGGTTCTCAGCCCCCTCTGCCTCACACTCCAGCCCCTGTACAGGTTTTTAGCCCCCTCTGTCTTACACCCAAGCCCCGTACAGGTTCTCAGCCCCTCTGTCTTACACCCCAGCCCCTGTACAGGTTCTCAGCCCCTCTGTCTTACACCCCAGCCCCTGTACAGGTTCTCTGCCCCCTTTGTCTTATACCCCAGCCACTGTACAGGTTCTCAGCCCCTCTGTCTTACACCCCAGCCCCTGTACAGGTTCTCAGCTCCTCTGTCTTACACCCCAGTCCCCTGTACAGGTTCTCAGCCCCCTCTGTCTCACACTCCAGCCCCTGTACATGTTCTCAGCCCCCTCTGTCTCACACTCCAGCCCCTGTACAGGTTCTCAGCCCCCTCTGTCTTACACCCCAGCCCCTGTACAGGTTCTCAGCCCCCTGTGTCTTACACCCCAGCCCCTGTACAGGTTCTCAGCCCCCTCTGCCTCACACCCCAGCCCCTGTACAGCTTCTCAGCCTCCTCTATCTTACACCCCAGCCCCTGTACAAGTTCTCAGCCCCTCTGTCATACACCCCAGGCCCTGTACAGGTTCTCAGCCCCCTCTGCCTCACACTCCAGCCCCTGTACAGGTTTTTAGCCCCCTCTGTCTTACACCCAAGCCCCGTACAGGTTCTCAGCCCCTCTGTCTTACACCCCAGCCCCTGTACAGGTTCTCAGCCCCTCTGTCTTACACCCCAGCCCCTGTACAGGTTCTCTGCCCCCTTTGTCTTATACCCCAGCCACTGTACAGGTTCTCAGCCCCTCTGTCTTACACCCCAGCCCCTGTACAGGTTCTCAGCTCCTCTGTCTTACACCCCAGTCCCCTGTACAGGTTCTCAGCCCCTCTGTCTTACACCCCAGCCCCTGTACAGGTTCTCAGCCCCCTCTGCCTCACACCTAAGCCCCTGTACAGGTTCTCAGCCCTCTCTGCCTCACACCCCAGCCCCTGTACAGGTTCTCAGCCCCCACTGTCTTACACCCCAACCCCTGTACAGGTTCTCAGCCCCCGCTGTCTTACACCCCAGCCCCTGTACAGGTTCTCAGCCCCTCTGTCTTACACCCCAGCCCCTGTACAGGTTCTCAGCCCCCTCTGTATTACACCCCAGCCCCTGTGCAGGTTCTCAGCCCCCTCTGCCTCACACCCCAGCCCCTGTACAGCTTTTCAGCCTCCTCTGTCTTACACCCCAGTCCCTGTACAGGTGCTCAGCCCCCACTGTCTTACACCCCAGCCCCTGTACAGGTTCTCAGTCCCTCTGTCTCACACCCCAGCCCCTGTACAGGTTCTCAGCCCCCTCTGCCTCACACCCCAGCCCCTGTACAGGTTCTCAGCTCCTCTGTCTTACACCCCAGCCCCTGTACAGGTTCTCAGCCCCCTCTGCCTCACACCCCAGCCCCTATACAGGTTCTCAGCCCCTGCACAGGTTCTCAGTCCCACTGTCTCACACCCCAGCCCTTCACAGGTTCTCAGCCCCTGCACAGGTTCTCAGTCCCACTGTCTCACACCCCAGCCCCTGTACAGGTTTTTGTAATGTCCTTATATAGCAAACATTAACTCTTTTTTATTTGAATGATGCACTTGCAACTTCTAAATGTAACTGGCACTTTATTCACTGGATGACATAACAAGGTGCTCCTGTAGATTTGCACACAGTAATATGGATAGATACACATATATATAGTCTTTTATAATGAATGGCTGCTGCACTCCTTATATTAGCAGTCCTGTACACTGTGTATGCAGCACTATAGTAATCCAGGGAAACTTATAACTATAACTGTTAACTATATAACTGCAATATAACTTATAATGTGTAACTGACAGTTCTTACTCTTCCTGACTGGCTGATGCTGTATGCTCTGCAGTTATCTGTAGCTGACATTACATTTATTAGTATCAGCAATTGTCAGAGCCTCAGGTTCAGTCCTTGTACTTTATAAATGCATCGCAAACTGTCCCAAGATGGCTTCTCTGAACTGTTCTGATTCTAAGCACATCCCACTTGATGACATCATCTTTGTATGGAAGCCTCAATGTGCCATCTTTCCAAACCAGGAAGTAAGCACAACACAACAGTTCTCAGCCCCTCTGTCTAACACCTCAGCCCCTGTACAGGTTCTCAGCCCCTCTGTCTTACACCCCAGCCACTGTACAGGTTCTCAGCCCCTCTGTCTCACACCCCAGCCCCTGTACAGGTTCTCAGCCCCCTTTGCCTCACACCCCAGCCCCTTTACAGGGTCTCAACCCCTCTCTCTTACACCCCAGCCCCTGTTCAGGTTCTCAGTCCCTCTGTCTCACACCCCAGCCCGTGTACAGGCTCTCCGCCCCTCTGCCTCACACCCCAGCCCCTGTACAGGTTCTCAACCCACTCTGTCTTACACCCCAGCCCCTGCACAGGTTCTCTCTAAACCCCTCTGCCTTACACCCCAGCCCCTGTACAGGTTCTCAGTCCCTCTGTCTCACACCCCAGCCCCTGTACAGGTTCTCAGCCCCCTCTGTCTTACACCCCAACCCCTGTACAGGTTCTCAGTCCCTCTGTCTCACACCCCAGCCCCTGTACAGGTTCTCAGCCCCCACTGTCTTACACCCCAGCCCCTGTACAGGTTCTCAGCCCCATCTGTCTTACACCCCAGCCCCTGTACAGGTACTCAGCCCCCTCTGTCTTACACCCCAGCCCCTGTACAGGTTCTCAGCTGCCTCTGTCTTACACCCCAGCCCCTGTACAGGTTCTCAGCCTCCTCTGTCTCACACCCCAGCCCCTGTACAGGTTCTAAGCCACTCTGTCTTACACCCCAGCCCCTGTACAGGTTCTCAGCCCCCTCTGTCTCACACTCCAGCCCCTGTACAGGTTCTCAGCCCCCTCTGTCTCACACTCCAGCCCCTGTACAGGTTCTCAGCCCCCTCTGTCTTACACCCCAGCCCCTGTACAGGTTCTCAGCCCCCTGTGTCTTACACCCCAGCCCCTGTACAGCTTCTCAGCCTCCTCTGTCTTACACCCCAGCCCCTGTACAAGTTCTCAGCCCCTCTGTCATACACCCCAGGCCCTGTACAGGTTCTCAGCCCCCTCTGCCTCACACCCCAGCCCCTGTACAGGTTTTTAGCCCCCTCTGTCTTACACCCAAGCCCCGTACAGGTTCTCAGCCCCTCTGTCTTACACCCCAGCCCTTGTACAGGTTCTCAGCCCCTCTGTCTTACACCCCAGCCCCTGTACAGGTTCTCTGCCCCCTTTGTCTTATACCCCAGCCACTGTACAGGTTCTCAGCCCCTCTGTCTTACACCCCAGCCCCTGTACAGGTTCTCAGCTCCTCTGTCTTACACCCCATTCCCCTGTACAGGTTCTCAGCCCCTCTGTCTTACACCCCAGCCCCTGTACAGGTTCTCAGCCCCCTCTGCCTCACACCTAAGCCCCTGTACAGGTTATCAGCCCTCTCTGCCTCACACCCCAGCCCCTGTACAGGTTCTCAGCCCCCACTGTCTTACACCCCAACCCCTGTACAGGTTCTCAGCCCCCGCTGTCTTACACCCCAGCCCCTGTACAGGTTCTCAGCCCCTCTGTCTTACACCCCAGCCCCTGTACAGGTTCTCAGCCCCCTCTGTCTTACACCCCAGCCCCTGTGCAGGTTCTCAGCCCCCTCTGCCTCACACCCCAGCCCCTGTACAGCTTCTCAGCCTCCTCTGTCTTACACCCCAGTCCCTGTACAGGTGCTCAGCCCCCACTGTCTTACACCCCAGCCCCTTTACAGGTTCTCAGTCCCTCTGTCTCACACCCCAGCCCCTGTACAGGTTCTCAGCCCCCTCTGCCTCACACCCCAGCCCCTGTACAGGTTCTCAGCTCCTCTGTCTTACACCCCAGCCCCTGTACAGGTTCTCAGCCCCCTCTACCTCACACCCCAGCCCCTATACAGGTTCTCAGCCCCTGCACAGGTTCTCAGTCCCACTGTCTCACACCCCAGCCCCTGCACAGGTTCTCAGCCCCTGCACAGGTTCTCAGTCCCACTGTCTCACACCCCAGCCCCTGTACAGGTTCTTGTAATGTCCTTATATAGCAAACATTAACTCTTTTTTATTTGAATGATGCACTTGCAACTTCTAAATGTAACTGGCACTTTATTCACTGGATGACATAACAAGGTGCTCCTGTAGATTTGCACACAGTAATATGGATAGATACACATATATATAGTCTTTTATAATGAATGGCTGCTGCACTCCTTATATTAGCAGTCCTGTACACTGTGTATGCAGCACTATAGTAATCCAGGGAAACTTATAACTATAACTGTTAACTATATAACTGCAATATAACTTATAATGTGTAACTGACAGTTCTTACTCTTCCTGACTGGCTGATGCTGTATGCTCTGCAGTTATCTGTAGCTGACATTACATTTATTAGTATCAGCAATTGTCAGAGCCTCAGGTTCAGTCCTTGTACTTTATAAATGCATCGCAAACTGTCACAAGATGGCTTCTCTGAACTGTTCTGATTCTAAGCACATCCCACTTGATGACATCATCTTTGTATGGAAGCCTCAATGTGCCATCTGTCCAAACCAGGAAGTAAGCACAACAGTTCTCAGCCCCTCTGTCTAACACCTCAGCCCCTGTACAGGTTTTTTGGCCCCTCTGTCTTACACCCCAGCCCCGTACAGGTTCTCAGCCCCTCTGTCTTACACCCCAGCCCCTGTACAGGTTCTCAGCCCCTCTGTCTTACACCCCAGCCCCTGTACAGGTTCTCAGCCCCTCTGTCTTACACCCCAGCCCCTGTACAGGTTCTCAGCTCCCTCTGTCTTACACCCCAGCCCCTGTACAGGTTCTCAGCCCCTCTGTCTAACACCTCAGCCCCTGTACAGGTTCTCAGCCCCTCTGTCTTACACCCCAGCCCCTGTACAGGTTCTTAGCCCCTCTGTCTCACACACCAGCCCCTGTACAGGTTCTTAGGCCCCTCCGTCTTACACCCCAGCCCCTGTACAGGTTCTCAGCCCCTCTGTCTTACACCCCAGCCCCTGTACAGGTTCTCAGCCCCCTATGCCTCACACCCCAGCCCCTGTACAGGTTCTCAGCCTCCTTGGTCGTACACCCCAGCCCCTGTACAGGTTCTCAGCCCCTCTGTCTTACACCCCAGCCCCTGTACAGGTTCTCAGCCCCTCTGTCTTACACCCCAGCCCCTGTACAGGATCTCAGCCCCTCTGTCTTACACCCCATCACCTGTACAGGTTCTCAGCCCCTGTGTCTCACACCCCAGTCCCTGTACAGGTTCTCAACCCCCTTTGTCTTACGCCCCAGCCCCTGTACAGGTTCTGAACCCCTCTGTCTTACACCCCAGCCCCTGTACAGGTTCTCAGCCCCCTCTGTCTTACACCCCAGCCCTTGTACAGGTTATCAGCCCCTCTGTCTTACAACCCAGCCCCTGTACAGGATCTCAGCCCCTCTGTCTTACACCGCAGCCCCTGTACAGGTTCTCAACCCCTCTGTCTTACACCCCAGCCCCTGTAGAGGTTCTCAACCCCCTCTGCCTCACACCCCAGCCCCTGTACAGGTTCTGAACCTCCTCTGTCTTACACCCCAGCCCCTGTACAGGTTCTCAGCCCCTCTGTCTTACACCCCAGCCCGTGTACAGATTCTCAGCCCCCTTTGTCTTACAATCCAGCCCCTGTACAGGTTCTCAGCCCCTCTGTCTTACACTCCAGCCCCTGTACAGGTTCTCAGCCCCCTCTGTCTTACACCCCAGCCCCTGTACAGGTTCTCAGCCCCCTCTGTCTTACACCCCAGCCCCTGTACAGGTTCTCAGCCCCCTCTGTCTTACACCCCAGCCCCTGTACTGGTCCTCAGCCCCCTCTTTCTCACACCCCTGCCCCTGTACAGGTTCTCAGCCCCCTCTGTCTTACACCCCAGCCCCTGTACAGGTTCTCAGCCCCTCTGTCTTACACCCCAGCCCCCTCTGTCTTACACCCCAGCCCCTGTACAGGTTCTCAGCCCCTCTGTCTTACAACCCAGCCCCCTCTGTCTTAAACCCCGGCCCCTGTACAGGTTCTCAGCCCCCAATGCCTCACACCCCAGCCCCTGTACAGGTTCTCAGCCCCCTCTGTCTTACACCCCAGCACCTGTACAGGTTCTCAGCCCCCTCTGTCTTACACCCTATCCCCTGTACAGGTTCTCAGCCCCCTCTGTCTTACACCCCAGCCCCTGTACAGGTCCTCAGCCCCCTCTGTCTCACACCCCAGCCCCTGTACAGGTTCTCAGCCCCCTCTGTCGTACACCCCAGCGTCTCTGTACAGGTTCTCAGCCCCCTCTGTCTTACACCCCAGCCTCTGTTCAGGTTGTCAGCCCCCTCTGTCTTACACCCCAGCCCCCTCTGTCTTACACCCCAGCCCCTGTACAGGTTCTCAGCCCCTCTTTCTTACACCCCGGCCCCTGTACAGGTTCTCAGCCCCCAATGCCTCACACCCCAGCCCCTGTACAGGTTCTCAGCCCCCTCTGTCTTACACCCCAGCCCCTGTACAGGTTCTCAGCCCCCTCTGTCTCACACCCTATCCCATGTACAGGTTCTCAGCCCCCTCTGTCTTACACCCCAGCCCCTGTACAAGTCCTCAGCCCCCTTTGTCTCACACCTCAGCCCCTGTATAGGTTCTCAGCCCCCTCTGTCTTAAACCCCAGCCCCTGTACAGGTTCTCAGCCCCCTCTGTCTTACACTCCAGCCCCTGTACAGGTTCTCAGCCCCCCTGTCTTACACCCCAGCCCCTGTACAGGTTCTTAGCCCCCTCTGCCTCACACCCCAGCCACTGTACAGCTTCTCAGCCTCCACTTTCTTACACCCCAACCCCTGTACAAGTTCTCAGCCCCTCTGTCTTACACCTCAGCTCCTGTAAAGGTTCCCAGCCCCTCTGTCTTACACCCCAGCCCATGTACAGGTTCTCAGCCCCCTCTGCCTCACACCCCAGCCCTTGTACAGGTTTTTAGCCCCCTCTGTCTTACACCCCAGCCCCGTACAGGTTCTCAGCCCCTCTGTCTTACACCCCAGCCCCTGTACAGGTTCTCAGCCCCTCTGTCTTACACCCCAGCACCTGTACAGGTTCACAGCCCCCTTTGTCTTATACCCCAGCCGCTGTACAGGTTCTCAGCCCCTCTTTCTTACACCTCAGCCCCTGTACAGGTTCTCAGCTCCTCTGTCTTACACCCCAGCCCCTGTACAGGTTCTCAGCTACTCTGTATTACACCCCAGCCCCTGTACAGGTTCTCAGCCCCTCTTTCTTACACCCCAGCCCCTGTACAGGTTCTCAGCCCCCTCTGCCTCACACCCCAGCCCCTGTACAGCTTATCAGCCTCCTCTGTTTTACACCCCAGCCCCTGTACAGGTTCCCAGCCCCTGTACAGGTTCTCAGCCCCTCTGTCTTACACCCCAGCCCCTGTAAAGGTTCTCAGCCCCTCTGCCTCACACCCCAGCCCCTGTACAGGTTTTTTGGCCCCTCTGTCTTACACCCCAGCCCGTGTACAGATTCTCAGCACCCTTTGTCTTACAATCCAGCCCCTGTACAGGTTCTCAGCCCCCTCTGACTCACACCCCAGCCCCTGTACAGATTCTCAGCCCCCTTTGTCTTACAATCCAGCCCCTGTACAGGTTCTCAGCCCCTCTGTCTTACACCCCAGCCCCTGTACAGGTTCTCAGCCCCTCTGTCTTACACCCCAGCCCCTGTACAGGTTCTCAGCCCCTCTGTCTTACACCCCAGCCCGTGTACAGATTCTCAGCCCCCTTTGTCTTACAATCCAGCCTCTGTACAGGTTCTCAGCCCCTCTGTCTTACACCCCAGCCCCTGTACAGGTTCTCAGCCCCTCTGTCTCACACCTCAGCCCCTGTACAGGTTCTCAGCCCCCTCTGTCTTACACCCCAGCCCCTGTACAGGTTCTCAGCCCCCTCTGACTCACACCCCAGCCCCTGTGCAGCTTCTCAGCCTCCTCTGTCTTACACCCCAGCCCCTGTACAAGTTCTCAGCCCCTCTGTCTTACACCCCAGCCCCTGTACAGGTTCTCAGCCCCTCTGTCTTACACCCCAGCCCGTGTACAGATTCTCAGCCCCCTTTGTCTTACAATCCAGCCCCTGTACAGGTTCTCAGCCCCTCTGTCTTACACCCCCGCCCCTGTACAGGTTCTCAGCCCCCTCTGTCTTACACCCCAGCCCCTGTACAGGTTCTCAGCCCCCTCTGTCTTACACCCCAGCCCCTGTAAAGGTTCTCAGCCCCCTCTGTCTTACACCCCAGCCCCTGTACTGGTCCTCAGCCCCCTCTTTCTCACACCCCAGCCCCTGTACAGGTTCTCAGCCCCCTCTGTCTTACACCCCAGCCCCTGTACAGGTTCTCAGCCCCTCTGTCTTACACCCCAGCCCCCTCTGTCTTACACCCCAGCCCCCGTACAGGTTCTCAGCCCCTCTTTCTTACACCCCGGCCCCTGTACAGGTTCTCAGCCCCCAATGCCTCACACCCCAGCCCCTGTACAGGTTCTCAGCCCCCTCTGTCTTACACCCCACCACCTGTACAGGTTCTCAGCCCCCTCTGTCTTACACCCTATCCCCTGTACAGGTTCTCAGCCCCCTCTGTCTTACACCCCAGCCCCTGTACAGGTCCTCAGCCCCCTCTGTCTCACACCTCAGCCCCTGTACAGGTTCTCAGCCCCCTCTGTCTTACACCCCAGCGTCTGTACAGGTTCTCAGCCCCCTCTGTCTTACACCCCAGCCTTTGTTCAGGTTCTCAGCCCCTCTGTCTTACACCCCAGCCCCTGTACAGGTTCTCAGCCCCTCTTTCTTACACCCCGGCCCCTGTACAGGCTCTCAGCCCCCAATGCCTCACACCCCAGCCCCTGTACAGGTTCTTAGCCCCCTCTGTCTTACACCCAAGCACCTGTACAGGTTCTCAGCCCCCTCTGTCTTACACTTCAGCCCCTGTACAGGTTCTCAGCCCCCCTGTCTTACACCCCAGCCCCTGTACAGGTTCTTAGCCCCCTCTGCCTCACACCCCAGCCACTGTACAGCTTCTCAGCCTCCACTGTATTACACCCCAGCCCCTGTACAGGTTCTCAGCCCCTCTGTCTTACACCCCAGCCCCTGTACAGGTTCACAGCCCCTCTGTCTTACACCCCAGCCCCTGTACAGGTTCTCAGCCCCCTTTGTCTTATACCCCAGCCGCTGTACAGGTTCTCAGCCCCTCTGTCTTACACCTCAGCCCCTGTACAGGTTCTCAGCTACTCTGTCTTACACCCCAGCCCCTGTACAGGTTCTCAGCTCCTCTGTATTACACCCCAGCCCCTGTACAGCTTCTCAGCCCCTCTTTCTTACACCCCAGCCCCTGTACAGGTTCTCAGCCCCCTCTCTCTCACACCCCAGCCCCTGTACAGCTTATCAGCCTCCTCTGTCTTACACCCCAGCCCCTGTACAGGTTCTCAGCCCCTCTGTCTTACACCCCAGCCCCTTTACAGGTTCTCAGCCCCTCTGTCTTACACCCCAGCCCCTGTAAAGGTTCTCAGCCCCCTCTGCCTCACACCCCAGCCCCTGTACAGGTTTTTTGGCCCCTCTGTCTTACACCCCAGCCCCGTACAGGTTCTCAGCCCCTCTGTCTTACACCCCAGCCCGTGTACAGATTCTCAGCACCCTTTGTCTTACAATCCAGCCCCTGTACAGGTTCTCAGCCCCTCTGTCTTACACCCCAGCCCCTGTACAGGTTCTCAGCCCCTCTGTCTTACACCCCAGCCCCTGTACAGGTTCTCAGCCCCTGTACAGGTTCTCAGCCCCTCTGTCTTACACCCCAGCCCGTGTACAGATTCTCAGCCCCCTTTGTCTTACAATCCAGCCTCTGTACAGGTTCTCAGCCCCTCTGTCTTACACCCCAGCCCCTGTACAGGTTCTCAGCCCCTCTGTCTCACACCTCAGCCCCTGTACAGGTTCTCAACCCCCTCTGTCTTACACCCCAGCCTCTGTACAGGTTCTCAGCCCCCTCTGTCTTACACACCAGCCCCTGTACAGGTTCTCAGCCCCCTTTGTCTTACACTCCAGCCCCTGTACTGGTTCTCAGCCCCTCTGTCTTACACCCCAGCCCCTGTACAGGTTCTCAGCCCCTCTGTCTTACACCCCAGCCCCTGTACAGGTTCTCAGCCCCCTCTGTCTTACACCCCAGCCCCTGTACAGGTTCTCAGCCCCCTCTGACTCACACCCCAGCCCCTGTGCAGCTTCTCAGCCTCCTCTGTCTTACACCCCAGCCCCTGTACAAGTTCTCAGCCCCTCTGTATTACACCCCAGCCCCTGTACAGGTTCCCAGCCCCTCTGTCTTACACCCCAGCCCCTGTACAGGTTCTCAGCCCCCTCTGCCTTACACCCCAGCCCCTGTACAGGTTTTTAGCCCCCTCTGTCTTACACCCCAGTCCCATACAGGTTCTCAGCCCCCTCTGTCTTACACACCAGCCCCTGTACAGGTTCTCAGCCCCCTTTGTCTTACACTCCAGCCCCTGTACAGGTTCTCAGCCCCCTCTGTCTTACACCCCAGCCCCTGTACAGGTTCTCAGCCCCCTCTGTCTCACACCCCAGCCCCTGTATTGGTTCTCAGCCCCTCTGTCTTACACCCCAGCCCCTGTACAGGTTCTCAGCCCCTCTGTCTTACACCCCAGCCCCTGTACAGGTTCTCAGCCCCTCTGTCTTACACCCCAGCCCCTGTACAGGTTCTCAGCCCCCTCTGTCTTACACCCCAGCCCCTGTGCAACTTCTCAGCCTCCTCTGTCTTACACCCCAGCCCCTATACAAGTTCTCAGCCCCTCTGTATTACACCCCAGCCCCTGTACAGGTTCCCAGCCCCTCTGTCTTACACCCCAGCCCCTGTACAGGTTCTCAGCCCCCTCTGCCTTACACCCCAGCCCCTGTACAGGTTCTCAGCCCCCTCTGCCTTACACCCCAGCCCCTGTACAGGTTTTTAGCCCCCTCTGTCTTACACCCCAGCCCCATACAGGTTCTCATCCCCTCTGTCTTACACCCCAGCCCCTGTACAGGTTCTCAGCCCCTCTGTCTTACACCCCAGCCCGTGTACAGATTCTCAGCCCCCTTTGTCTTACAATCCAGCCCCTGTACAGGTTCTCAGCCCCTCTGTCTTACACCCCAGCCCCTGTACAGGTTCTCAGCTCCTCTGTCTTACACCCCAGCCCCTGTACAGGTTCTCAGCCCCTCTGTCTTACACCCCAGCCCCTGTACAGGTTCACAGCCCCTCTGTCTTACACCCCAGCCCCTGTACAGGTTCTCAGCCCCCTTTGTCTTATACCCCAGCCGCTTTACAGGTTCTCAGCCCCTCTGTCTTACACCTCAGCCCCTGTACAGGTTCTCAGCTACTCTGTCTAACACCCCAGCCCCTGTACAGGTTCTCAGCTCCTCTGTATTACACCCCAGCCCCTGTACAGGTTCTCAGCCCCTCTTTCTTACACCCCAGCCCCTGTACAGGTTCTCAGCCCCCTCTGCCTCACTCCCCAGCCCCTGTACAGCTTATCAGCCTCCTCTGTCTTACACCCCGGCCCCTGTACAGGTTCTCAGCCCCTCTGTCTTACACCCCAGCCCCTTTACAGGTTCTCAGCCCCTCTGTCTTACACCCCAGCCCCTGTAAAGTGTCTCAGCCCCCTCTGCCTCACACCCCAGCCCCTGTACAGGTTTTTTTGCCCCTCTGTCTTACACCCCAGCCCCGTACAGGTTCTCAGCCCCTCTGTCTTACACCCCAGCCCGTGTACAGATTCTCAGCACCCTTTGTCTTACAATCCAACCCCTGTACAGGTTCTCAGCCCCTCTGTCTTACACCCCAGCCCCTGTACAGGTTCTCAGCCCCTCTGTCTTACACCCCAGCCCCTGTACAGGTTCTCAGCCCCTCTGTCTTACACCCCAGCCCCTGTACAGGTTCTCAGCCCCTCTGTCTTACACCCCAGCCCGTGTACAGATTCTCAGCCCCCTTTGTCTTACAATCCAGCCTCTGTACAGGTTCTCAGCCGCTCTGTCTTACACTCCAGCCCCTGTACAGGTTCTCAGCCCCTCTGTCTCACACCTCAGCCCCTGTACAGGTTCTCAGCCCCCTCTGTCTTACACCCCAGCCTCTGTACAGGTTCTCAGCCCCCTCTGTCTTACACACCAGCCCCTGTACAGGTTCTCAGCCCCCTTTGTCTTACACTCCAGCCCCTGTACTGGTTCTCAGCCCCTCTGTCTTACACCCCAGCCCCTGTACAGGTTCTCAGCCCCTCTGTCTTACACCCCAGCCCCTGTACAGGTTCTCAGCCCCCTCTGTCTTACACCCCAGCCCCTGTACAGGTTCTCAGCCCCCTCTGTCTTACACCCCAGCCCCTGTACAGGTTCTCAGCCCCCTCTGACTCACACCCCAGCCCCTGTGCAGCTTCTCAGCCTCCTCTGTCTTACACCCCAGCCCCTGTACAAGTTCTCAGCCCCTCTGTATTACACCCCAGCCCCTGTACAGGTTCCCAGCCCCTCTGTCTTACACCCCAGCCCCTTTACAGGTTCTCAGCCCCCTCTGCCTTACACCCCAGCCCCTGTACAGGTTTTTAGCCCCCTCTGTCTTACACCCCAGCCCCATACAGGTTCTCAGCCCCTCTGTCTTACACCCCAGCCCCTGAACAGGTTCTCAGCCCCTCTGTCTTACACCCCAGCCCGTGTACAGATTCTCAGCCCCCTTTGTCTTACAATCCAGCCCCTGTACAGGTTCTCAGCCCCTCTGTCTTACACCCCAGCCCCTGTACAGGTTCTCAGCCCCCTTTGTCTTACACCCCAGCCCCTGTACAGGTTCTCAGCCCCCTCTGTCTTACACCCCAGCCCCTGTAAAGGTTCTCAGCCCCCTCTGTCTTACACCCCAGCCCCTGTACTGGTCCTCAGCCCCCTCTTTCTC
This sequence comes from Bombina bombina, assembly GCF_027579735.1. NCBI lineage: Eukaryota > Metazoa > Chordata > Amphibia > Anura > Bombinatoridae > Bombina > Bombina bombina. The sequence goes on from NC_069503.1 coordinate 94,803,443, forward strand.
ACACCCCTGCCCCTGTACAGGTTCTCAGCCCCCTCTGTCTTACACCCCAGCCCCTGTACAGGTTCTCAGCCCCTCTGTCTTACACCCCAGCCCCCTCTGTCTTACACCCCAGCCCCCGTACAGGTTCTCAGCCCCTCTTTCTTACACCCCGGCCCCTGTACAGGTTCTCAGCCCCCAATGCCTCACACCCCAGCCCCTGTACAGGTTCTCAGCCCCCTCTGTCTTACACCCCAGCACCTGTACAGGTTCTCAGCCCCCTCTGTCTTACACCCCAGCCCCTGTACAGGTCCTCAGCCCCCTCTGTCTCACACCTCAGCCCCTGTACAGGTTCTCAGCCCCCTCTGTCTTACACCCCAGCGTCTGTACAGGTTCTCAGCCCCCTCTGTCTTACACCCCAGCCTCTGTTCAGGTTCTCAGCCCCTCTGTCTTACACCCCAGCCCCTGTACAGGTTCTCAGCCCCTCTTTCTTACACCCCGGCCCCTGTACAGGTTCTCAGCCCCCAATGCCTCACACCCCAGCCCCTGTACAGGTTCTCAGCCCCCTCTGTCTTACACCCCAGCACCTGTACAGGTTCTCAGCCCCCTCTGTCTTACACCCTATCCCCTGTACAGGTTCTCAGCCCCCTCTGTCTTACACCCCAGCCCCTGTACAGGTCCTCAGCCCCCTCTGTCTCACACCTCAGCCCCTGTACAGGTTCTCAACCCCCTCTGTCTTACACTCCAGCCCCTGTACAGGTTCTCAGCCCCCTTTGTCTTAAACCCCAGCCCCTGTACAGGTTCTCAGCCCCTCTGTCTTACACCCCAGCCCCTGTACAGGTTCTCAGCTCCCTCTGTCTTACACCCCAGCCCCTGTACAGGTTCTCGGCCCCTTCTGTCTTACACCCCAGCCCCTGTACAGGTTCTCAGCCCCCTCTGCCTCACACCCCAGCCCCTGTACATGTTCTCAGCCTCTCTGTTTTACACCCCAACCCCTGTACAGGTTCTCAGCCCCTTCTGTCTCACACCCCAGCCCCTGTACACTTTCTCAGCCCCTCTGTCTTACACCCCAGCCCCTGTACAGGTTCTTACCTTAAGCCCCCTCTCACACCTCAGTCGCTGTAGACTTGCAGCCCCATCTCACTCTGTTTTACAAACCAGCCCCTGTAGTCTATAAGCCCACCTCTCTCACAACCAGTCTCTGTAGACTCATTGCCCCCCTCTATCTCATACTCTAGCCCCTGTAGACTCTATGCCCCCCCTCTCTCACACCCAGCCCCTGTAGACTCGTGGCCCCTTCTATCTCATACTCTAGCCCCTGTAGTCTCTAAGCCCCCCTCTCTCACACCCAGCCACTGTAGACTTGCAGCCCCCCTCTATCTCATACTCTAGCCCATGTAGACTCTAAGCCCCCCTCTCTCTCACACCCAACCCCTGAAGACTCATGGCCCCCCTCTATCTCATACTCTAGCCCCTGTAGTCTATAAGCCCACCTCTCTCACAACCAGTCTCTGTAGACTCACTGCCCCCTCTATCTCATACTCTAGCCCCTGAAGACTCTAAGCCCCCCTCTCTCACACCCAGCCTCTGTATACTCTAAGCCTTCCTCTTTCTCATACTCTAGCCCCTGTAGACTCTAAGCCCCCCTCTCTCACACCCAGCCCCTGTAGACTCGTGGCCCCTTCTATCTCATACTCTAGCCCCTGTAGTCTCTAAGCCCCCCTCTCTCACACCCAGCCACTGTAGACTTGCAGCCCCCCTCTATCTCATACTCTAGCCCATGTAGACTCTAAGCCCCCCTCTCTCTCACACCCAGCCCCTGAAGACTCATGGCCCCCCTCTATCTCATACTCTAGCCCCTGTAGACTCTAAGCCCCCCTCTCTCACACCTAAGTCACTGTATACTCTAAGCCCCCCTCTATCTAATACTCTAGCCCATGTAGACTCTAAGCCCTCCTCTGTCTCACACCCAGCCCCTGTAGACTCGCGGCCCCCCTCTATCTCATACTCTAGCCCATGAAGACTCTAAGCCCTCCTCTGTCTCACACCCAGCCCCTGTAGACTCGCGGCCCCCCTCTATCTCATACTCTAGCTGATGTAGACTCTAAGCCCTCCTCTGTTTCAAACCCAGCTCCTTATGACTCGCGGCCCCCCTCCTATCTCATACTCTAGCCCATGTAGACTCTAAGCCTTCCTCTGTCTCACACCCAGCCCCTGTAGACTGGCGGCCCTCCTCTATCTCATACTCTAGCCCATGTAGACTCTAAGCCTTCCTCTGTCTCACACCCAGCCCCTGTAGACTGGCGGCCCTCCTCTATCTCATACTCTAGCCCATGTAGACTCTAAGCCCTCCTCTGTCTCACACCCAGCCACTGTAGATTTGCTGCCCCAATCTATCTCATACTCTAGCCCATGTAGACTATAAGGCATAATTTTGATTGTTTCTAATAAGTAACTGATGATATATAAAAGGGTTAAAATCCTTTGCGCCACTCATTTATGTGTGTGTATATATGAGATACCGAAAATAGAAGTTGCGCTCAAAATATCGGGAAGAACTTGAAAAGAATATTCATCATTGCATGAGGATCAGCTCACTAACCTGATTGCTAGAGTCACTGCTGGCTTTATCGTAGGACATCTTGCTACATGTCTGTGACAGACCCTGTGGTCAGAACTAAAAGAATTGACCTTGTGTAGCTTTGAGAAGCTGTTTTCTAAGGGACAGGTTTGCTGGCCTCAGCTATTGTGTGCTATAATTACGTTTAAGTGATAAACATTCCATTGTTCAATCACATCTAGAGAGCAGACGCCTCAGTGATAAGAAAAGCCATGTGTGTGTCTTGTGTTTAAGTTGTTATCAGCTTGAGCAAGGTATTCTATTGTATCATGTCAAAGGGCGTGTTCCCTCCATCTAATGTACAACATTCTTTCAACCCCCCATCTGGGGTTAGACCTGCATATATACTGGGCATATGGCCCTTAATAAATTCATTCTGTTTAAACCTGAAAACTGGCTGGGTTGTGAGTTGCTGATCCCATATTCAGGACATTGTTCATCTGGTGTTAACCCTTGGTATCTTGTTGGTACCGTAACAATTGGTGGCAAGCGACGGAATGAACCTTATCGCCCAGAAGAGCAACTACACAAGGCAGTAACCTCAGGAAGAGGGGGATTATTACAATACTGACTAAGATGGAAAGAGTACCAGGGACAGAAGGAACCAATGGGCCCAGCATAGCAGACAGAACCCCTGAAGAAGCAAGCTTTGATCGGGCGGTTAAAATAAGACTGGCATATTATGGCCCCAACCCATCTGCGGAAATTATCGACCGGGTCATAGCAGCTGTGGAGGCCAACCTACTTCGCCAAAGCGGCGCTGCAGCAGCCCAAGTCACAGCAACCCCAGTGGAAAAGGGAAAAGTAAATTTTGCAGCTTTTAAAAACTTCCTGGAAACAGAAGGAGAGATTGATGGGTACCTTGCGGATTTTGAGAGGCAATGTGCACTACACAAGGTACCCGCAGAGGACTGGGTCACGATATTATTCGGAAAATTATCCGGCCGGGCCAGTGAGGCTTTTCGGGCCATTCCAGATGAGGAAGTCGGGAATTATAATACTGTGAAAGAGGCTCTGCTCTCCAGGAATGCAGTTACACCGGAGGCATACCGGAGGCGGTTCAGAGACACTGTTAAATTAGCTGGTGATTCCTACGTTGAGTGGGCATGTAAAGTGCACCGCACAGCAGCTCACTGGATGGCGGGGTGCCAAGCCGTATCCGGGGAAGAGGTGCTGCAGCTATTCCTGTTGGAACATTGCTTTGACAAGTTATCAGCAGGAGTTAGAGAGTGGGTTCGGGACCGTAAACCCTCCACCCTGCATGAAGCTGCTCGCTTGGCAGATGAGTATATGGATGCCCGCAAACTGGACACTGCTACCACTAAGCCCCCTGCCAGAGTGGAGTACAGACCCCCAGTCACCCCAGCAGCTGCCAGTTACCAACCCCCGGTGCACCGCTATACCACACGGCCTCTGGCCACGAACTACCCTCAGAGAGCCCGGTTCAATTCGCGGGGCTACTCACAATCTATTCGGTGCTTTGGATGTAAGCAACTAGGGCACAAAAGACCAGAGTGTCCCCTAAATGCAGCGAACCAAGCACAGTCCTGGAGAAGACCCGCCGGCGGAATCCCACGTAACCCTCAGCCTGCGGCCCGCTACGTAGAGGCGCAAGAATGCTGGGGCATCCTACATGAGGCAGACCTTGTGCAAGCTGCCCACCGGAATAACCGGCAACTGGTTAAAGTGAATGGGAAGGAGGTCAGTGGTCTACGGGATACTGGTGCTACCATGACCTTGCTTCAAAAGAACTTGGTGTCTGAGAAACAGCACACTGGAGACACTGTGGCTGTGAGGGTAGCAGGGGTCGCTGTGTTCCGCCTACCTGTTGCCAGGGTACATTTGGATTGGGGAGTGGGCGCTAGACCTGTGAATGTGGGGGTCAAGAAGGACTTACCTGCTGATGTTCTTCTTGGAAATGACTTGGCCCCCCTTGTTTCTGCCTATACTCCTATGGGTCCCGCTGATGTTAACCCTGTGACTACCCGTGCCCAGATCCGTGCAGCAGAGACTGACCCACCTGTTGCTAAGCCCCAGGACGCTGAGCTCAGTAAATCTCTATCCGCTATTGATACGTGGAAGTCCCGTTACAATGCGCTGATGAAGGAGAAGAGCCACGTAGAGGATGAAATGGTCACGTTAAATAATCATGTAACAGTGCTAGCGGGAGAGAAGAGGAGTGCAGAGGAAAAAGCATGTTTAGAACAGGAATCTCTGCTAGACCAGCTGCACCGACAGACTGCAGAAAACTCCAGCTTGAGAGTGGAACATGAAACCTTAAAGACAAACTTAGCGACACTGGAGGAGAAGCTGACGCTGGCTCATAGTGAGGTGCAGCAACTCAAGGGCACCCTATGTCAGTATGAAGGGATTGTGGATACCTATAAAGAGCAGGTACAGAAAACTCGTAAAGAAGCTGATGGGATTTTGAAGGACTGTTTAGCCCTAGTCTGGGCACTGAGGAAGTTGAACCCTTGTTTGTATGGACAGGAATTCTCTCTCATAACGGGAATACAGATGGATTGTCCCGGCAAACTGACATGCCTACCACCTCCTAGTCCGGTCATCCCCAAGTTGACCCGCCAAAGGGTCAAGCCGGGTCTGCCGGAGTGTTCCACAAGGGGGGAGCTATGTGACAGACCCTGTGGTCAGAACTAAAAGAATTGACCTTGTGTAGCTTTGAGAAGCTATTTTCTAAGGGACAGGTTTGCTGGCCTCAGCTATTGTGTGCTATAATTATGTTTAAGTGATAAACATTCCATTGTTCAATCACATCTAGAGAGCAGACGCCTCAGTGATAAGAAAAGCCAAGTGTGTGTCTTGTGTTTAAGTTGTTATCAGCTTGAGCAAGGTATTCTATTGTATCATGTCAAAGGGCGTGTTCCCTCCATCTAATGTACAACATTCTTTCAACCCCCCATCTGGGGTTAGACCTGCATATATACTGGGCATATGACCCTTAATAAATTCATTCTGTTTAAACCTGAAAACTGGCTGGGTTGTGAGTTGCTGATCCCATATTCAGGACATTGTTCATCTGGTGTTAACCCTTGGTATCTTGCTGGTACCGTAACAATGTCCTTTTTAACACTTGGAATAAAAGTTGGTTTTACTTATACTCTCTGCCTGGAGAATATTCTTTTCAAGTTCTTCCTGATATTTTGAGCGCAACTTCTATATTCGGTATCTCATACATTGTTTTCGTTTGGGGCGTGTGTGGCTGACATGCCTGAAGCTGCAGCCTATCTTCTGGATCCTTACAGGGGGTGTGTCCCCCGCCCACTCTCCATTGTGCCGGGTAGTGTTTCTACATATTGGACGCTCAGGAGGAGCGCAGTATACAGTGAATAGTCTTTGTACTGTGTGTGTATATATACACAAGGCGTGAACCCATCATAGGATAGACGTTATCAGCCTGGCTCAGCGCCCTTTATTGCAAACAAATTGCTGCCAACCTTGCCACTTCATATATTTTACCTTTTCTGAATAAGTGGTATTTTAAAAGGGTTAAAATCCTGTGGGCCACTCATTTTTGTGTGGATATATACAGGGCATGAGCCCCTTTATAGCACAGTCATGTTCTCAGCCTGGCCCAACGCTTTTTATGGCAAACAAACTGGTGCTAACCTTGTCAGATCACATATTTTACCTTTTCTAAATAAGTTACTGCTATTTTGAAAGGGTTTATTTGCCATATAAATCTTTCGGACAGTCTGAAAACACTTGGGCCTAGATTTAGAGTTCGGCGGTAGCCGTCAAAACCAGCGTTAGAGGCTCCTAACGCTGGTTTTGGGCGCCCGCTGGTATTTGGAGTCAGTGATTAAAGGGTCTAACGCTCACTTTTCAGCCGCGACTTTTCCATACCGCAGATCCCCCTACGCCATTTGCGTAGCCTATCTTTTCAATGGGATCTTTCTAACGCTGGTATTTAGAGTCGTTTCTGCAGTGAGCGTTAGAGCTCTAACGACAAGATTCCAGCCGCCTGAAAAAAGCAGGAGTTAAGAGCTTTCTGGCTAACGCCGGTTTATAAAGCTCTTAACTACTGTACCCTAAAGTACACTAACACCCATCAACTACCTATGTACCCCTAAACCGAGCTCCCCCCACATCGCCGCCACTCGATTAAAATTTTTAACCCCTAATCTGCCGACCGCCACCTACGTTATACTTATGTACCCCTAATCTGCTGCCCCTAACCCCGCCGACCCCTATATTATATTTATTAACCCCTAACTTGCCCCCCACAACGTCGCCGCAAGCTACTTAAAATAATTAACCCCTAATCTTCCGACCGCAAAGCGCCGCCACCTACGTTATCCCTATGTACCCCTAATCTGCTGCCCCTAACATCGCCGACCCCTATGTTATATTTATTAACCCCTAATCTGCCCCCCACAACGTCGCCGACACCTGCCTACACTTATTAACCCCTAATCTGCCGAGCGGACCTGAGCGCTACTATAATAAAGTTATTAACCCCTAATCCGCCTCACTAACCCTATCATAAATAGTATTAACCCCTAATCTGCCCTCCCTAACATCGCCGACACCTACCTTCAATTATTAACCCCTAATCTGACGACCGGAGCTCACCGCTATTCTAATAAATGTATTAACCCCTAAAGCTAAGTCTAACCCTAACACTAACACCCCCCTAACTTAAATATAATTTTTATCTAACGAAATAAATTAACTCTTATTAAATAAATAATTCCTATTTAAAGCTAAATACTTACCTGTAAAATAAATCCTAATATAGCTACAATATAAATTATAATTATATTATAGCTATTTTAGGATTAATATTTATTTTACAGGCAACTTTGTAATTATTTTAACCAGGTACAATAGCTATTAAATAGTTAAGAACTATTTAATAGTTACCTAGTTAAAATAATAACAAATTTACCTGTAAAATAAATCCTAACCTAAGATATAATTAAACCTAACACTACCCTATCAATAAAATAATTAAATAAACTACCTACAATTACCTACAATTAACCTAACACTACACTATCAATAAATTAATTAAACACAATTGCTAAAAATAAATACAATTAAATAAACTATCTAAAGTACAAAAAATAAAAAAGAGCTAAGTTACAGAAAATAAAAAAATATTTACAAACATAAGAAAAATATTACAACAATTTTAAACTAATTACACCTACTCTAAGCCCCCTAATAAAATAACAAAGCCCCCCAAAATAAAAAATTCCCTACCCTATTCTAAAATACAAAAATTACAAGCTCTTTTACCTTACCAGCCCTGAACAGGGCCCTTTGCGGGGCATGCCCCAAGAATTTCAGCTCTTTTGCCTGTAAAAAAAAACATACAATACCCCCCCCCCCAACATTACAACCCACCACCCACATACCCCTAATCTAACCCAAACCCCCCTTAAATAAACCTAACACTAATCCCCTGAAGATCTTCCTACCTTGTCTTCACCATCCAGGTATCACCGATCCGTCCTGGCTCCAAGATCTTCATCCAACCCAAGCGGGGGTTGGCGATCCATAATCCGGTGCTCCAAAGTCTTCCTCCTATCCGGCAAGAAGAGGACATCCGGACCGGCAAACATCTTCTCCAAGCGGCATCTTCTATGTTCTTCCATCCGATGACGACCGGCTCCATCTTGAAGACCTCCAGCGCGGATCCATCCTCTTCTTCCGACGACTAGACGACGAATGACGGTTCCTTTAAGGGACGTCATCCAAGATGGCGTCCCTCGAATTCCGATTGGCTGATAGGATTCTATCAGCCAATCGGAATTAAGGTAGGAATTTTCTGATTGGCTGATGGAATCAGCCAATCAGAATCAAGTTCAATCCGATTGGCTGATCCAATCAGCCAATCAGATTGAGCTCGCATTCTATTGGCTGTTCCGATCAGCCAATAGAATGCGAGCTCAATCTGATTGGCTGATTGGATCGGCCAATCGGATTGAACTATATTCTGATTGGCTGATTCCATCAGCCAATCAGAAAATTCCTACCTTAATTCCGATTGGCTGATAGAATCCTATCATTCGTCGTCTAGCTGATAGAACCGTCATTCGTCGTCTAGTCGTCGGAAGAAGAGGATGGATCCGCGCTGGAGGTCTTCAAGATGGAGCCGGTCGTCATCGGATGGAAGAACATAGAAGATGCCGCTTGGAGAAGATGTTTGCCGGTCCGGATGTCCTCTTCTTGCCGGATAGGAGGAAGACTTTGGAGCACCGGATTATGGATCGCCAACCCCCGCTTGGGTTGGATGAAGATCTTGGAGCCAGGACGGATCGGTGATACCTGGATGGTGAAGACAAGGTAGGAAGATCTTCAGGGGATTAGTGTTAGGTTTATTTAAGGGGGGTTTGGGTTAGATTAGGGGTATGTGGGTGGTGGGTTGTAATGTTGGGGGGGGGGTATTGTATGTTTTTTTTTACAGGCAAAAGAGCTGAAATTCTTGGGGCATGCCCCGCAAAGGGCCCTGTTCAGGGCTGGTAAGGTAAAAGAGCTTGTAATTTTTGTATTTTAGAATAGGGTAGGTAATTTTTTATTTTGGGGGGCTTTGTTATTTTATTAGGGGGCTTAGAGTAGGTGTAATTAGTTTAAAATTGTTGTAATATTTTTCTTATGTTTGTAAATATTTTTTTATTTTCTGTAACTTAGCTCTTTTTTATTTTTTGTACTTTAGATAGTTTATTTAATTGTATTTATTTGTAGCAATTGTGTTTAATTAATTTATTGATAGTGTAGTGTTAGGTTAATTGTAGGTAGTTTATTTAATTATTTTATTGATAGGGTAGTGTTAGGTTTAATTATATCTTAGGTTAGGATTTATTTTACAGGTAAATTTGTAATTATTTTAACTAGGTAACTATTAAATAGTTCTTAACTATTTAATAGCTATTGTACCTGGTTAAAATAAATACAAAGTTACCTGTAAAATAAATATTAATCCTAAAATAGCTATAATATAATTATAATTTATATTGTAGCTATATTAGGATGTATTTTACAGGTAAGTATTTAGCTTTAAATAGGAATAATTTATTTAATAAGAGTTAATTTATTTCGTTAGATAAAAATTATATTTAACTTAGGGGGGTGTTAGTGTTAGGGTTAGACTTAGCTTTAGGGGTTAATACATTTATTAGAATAGCGGTGAGCTCCGGTCGGCAGATTAGGGGTTAATAATTGAAGGTAGGTGTCGGCGATGTTAGGGAGGGCAGATTAGGGGTTAATACTATTTATGATAGGGTTAGTGAGGCGGATTAGGGGTTAATAACTTTATTATAATAGCGCTCAGGTCCGCTCGGCAGATTAGGGGTTAATAAGTGTAGGTAGGTGTCGGCGACGTTGTGGGGGGCAGATTAGGGGTTAATAAATATAACATAGGGGTCGGCGATGTTAGGGCAGCAGATTAGGGGTACATAGGGATAACGTAGGTGGCGGCGGTTTACGGAGCGGCAGATTAGGGGTTAAAAGTGTAATGCAGGGGTCAGCGATAGCGGGGGCGGCAGATTAGGGGTTAATAAGTGTAAGGTTAGGGGTGTTTAGACTCGGGGTACATGTTAGAGTGTTAGGTGCAGACGTAGGAAGTGTTTCCCCATAGGAAACAATGGGGCTGCGTTAGGAGCTGAACGCTGCTTTTTTGCAGGTGTTAGGTTTTTTTTCAGCTCAAACAGCCCCATTGTTTCCTATGGGAGAATCGTGCACGAGCACGTTTTTGAGGCCGGCCGCGTCCGTAAGCAGCTCTGGTATCGAGAGTTGCATTTGCGGTAAAAATGCTCTACGCTCCTTTTTTGGAGCCTAACGCAGCATTTGTTTTAACTCTCGATACCAGAGTTAAATTTATGGTGCGGCCAGAAAAAAGCCCGCGGAGCGTTAACAGCCCTTTTACCGCCGAACTCTAAATTTAGGCCTTGGATTGCCCTATATAACCACACCGAAATAAAAAAAGGCCCAAAGGATTTTAACCATTTTAAAATACTATTTACTTACTTACGGCTAGATTTGGAGTTTTGTCGGTAACGACCCGAAAAACTAACGCCGGCTTTTTTCTGGCCGCACCATAAAAATAACTCTGGTATTGAGAGTCCACATAAAGGCTGCGTTAGGCCCCAAAAAAGGAGCGTAGAGCATTTTTAACGCAGCTTCAACTCTCGATACCAGAGTTGCTTACGCAAGCGGCCAGCCTCAAAAACGTGCTCGTGCACGATTCCCCCATAGGAAACAATGGAGCTGTTTGAGCTGAAAAAAAACCTAACACCTGCAAAAAAGCCGCGTTCAGCTCCTAACGCAGCCCCATTGTTTGCTATGCGGTAACACTTCCTACGTCTGCACCTAACACTCTAACATGTACCCCGAGTCTAAACACCCCTAACCTTACACTTATTAACCCCTGATTTGCCGCCCCCACTATCGCTGACCCCTGCATATTATTATTAACCCCTAATCTGCCGCTCCGTAAACCGCCGCTACTTACATTATCCCTATGTACCCCTAATCTGCTGCCCTAACATCGCCGACCCCTATATTATATTTATTAACCCCTAATCTGCCCCCCACAACGTCGCCTCCACCTGCCTACACTTATTAACCCCTAATCTGCCGACCGGACCTGAGCGCTACTATAATAAAGTTATTAACCCCTAATCCGCCTCACTAACCCTATAATAAATAGTATTAACCCCTAATCTGCCCTTCCTAACATCGCCGACACCTAACTTCAATTATTAACCCCTAATCTGCCGACTGGAGCTCACCGCTATTCTAATAAATGTATTAACCCCTAAAGCTAAGTTTAACCCTAACACTAACACCCCCCTAATTTAAATATAATTTACATCTAACGAAATTAATTAACTCTTATTAAATAAATTATTCCTATTTAAAGATAAATACTTACCTGTAAAATAAATCCTAATATAGCTACAATATAAATTATAATTATATTATAGCTATTTTAGGATTAATATTTATTTTACAGGTAACTTTGTATTTATTTTAACCAGGTACAATAGCTATTAAATAGTTAAGAACTATTTAATAGCTAAAATAGTTAAAATAATTACAAATTTACCTGTAAAATAAATCCTAACCTAAGTTACAATTAAACCTAACACTACACTATCAATAAATTAATTAAATAAACTACCTACAATTACCTACAATTAACCTAACACTACACTATCAATAAATTAATTAAATACAATTCCTACAAATAAATACAATTAAATAAACTAGCTAAAGTACAAAAAATAAAAAGGAACTAAGTTACAAAAAATAAAAAAATATTTACAAACATAAGAAAAATATTACAACAATTTTAAACTAATTACACCTACTCTAAGCCCCCTAATAAAATAACAAAGCCCCCCAAAATAAGAAAATGCCCTACCCTATTCTAAATTACAAAAGTTCAAAGCTCTTTTACCTTACCAGCCCTGAACAGGGCCCTTTGCGGGGCATGCCCCAAAGAATTCAGCTCTTTTGCCTGTAAAAAAAAAGATACAATACCCCCCCCCCAACATTACAACCCACCACCCACATACCCCTAATCTAACCCAAACCCCCCTTAAATAAACATAACACTAAGCCCCTGAAGATCTTCCTACCTTATCTTCACCCTGCCAGGTTCACCGATCCGTCCTGAAGAGCTCCTCCGATGTCCTGATCCAAGCCCAAGCGGGGGGCTGAAGAGGTCCATGATCCGGCTGAAGTCTTCATCCAAGCGGGAGCTGAAGAGGTCCATGAGCCGGATGAAGTCTTCATCCAAGCGGGAGCTGAAGAGGTCCATGATCCGGATGAAGTCTTCTATCAACGGCATCTTCAATCTTCTTTCTTCCGGATCCATCTTGCAGACCTCCGACGTGGAACATCCTCTTCTCCCGACGCCGACTAGCCGAATGACGGTTCCTTTAAGGGACGTCATCCAAGATGGCGTCCCTCGAATTCCGATTGGCTGATAGGATTCTATCAGCCAATCGGAATTAAGGTAGGAATATTCTGTTCCGATCAGCCAATAGAATGCAAGCTCAATCTGATTGGCTGATTGGATCAGCCAATCGGATTGAACTTGATTCTGATTGGCTGATTCCATCAGCCAATCAGAATATTCCTACCTTAATTCCGATTGGCTGATAGAATCCTATCAGCCAATCGGAATTTGAGGGACGCCATCTTGGATGACGTCCCTTAAAGGAACAGTCATTCGGCTAGTAGGCGTCGGGAGAAGAGGATGTTCCGCGTCGGAGGTCTGCAAGATGGATCCGGAAGAAAGAAGATTGAAGATGCCGTTGATAGAAGACTTCATCCGGATCATGGACCTCTTCAGCTCCCGCTTGGATGAAGACTTCATCCGGATCATGGACCTCTTCAGCTCCCGCTTGGATGAAGACTTCAGCCGGATCATGGACCTCTTCAGCCCCCCGCTTGGGCTTGGATCAGGACATCGGAGGAGCTCTTCAGGACGGATCGGTGAACCTGGCAGGGTGAAGATAAGGTAGGAAGATCTTCAGGGGCTTAGTGTTAGGTTTATTTAAGGGGGGTTTGGGTTAGATTAGGGGTATGTGGGTGGTGGGCAGTAATGTTGGGGGGGGGGGGTATTGTATCTTTTTTTTTACAGGCAAAAGAGCTGAATTATTTGGGGCATGCCCCACAAAGGGCCCTGTTCAGGGCTGGTAAGGTAAAAGAGCTTTGAACTTTTGTAATTTAGAATAGGGTAGGGCATTTTCTTATTTTGGGGGGCTTTGTTATTTTATTAGGGGGCTTAGAGTAGGTGTAATTAGTTTAAAATTGTTGTAATATTTTTCTTATGTTTGTAAATATTTTATTTTTTGTAACTTAGTTCCTTTTTATTTTTTGTACTTTAGCTAGTTTATTTAATTGTATTTATTTGTAGGAATTGTATTTAATTAATTTATTGATAGTGTAGTGTTAGGTTAATTGTAGGTAATTGTAGGTATTTTATTTAATTAATTTATTGATAGTGTAGTGTTAGGTTTAATTGTAACTTAGGTTAGGATTTATTTTACAGGTAATTTTGTAATTATTTTAACTATTTTAGCTATTAAATAGTTCTTAACTATTTAATAGCTATTGTACCTGTTTAAAATAAATACAAAGTTACCTGTAAAATAAATATAAATCCTAAAATAGCTATAATATAATTATAATTTATATTGTAGCTATATTAGGATTTATTTTACAGGTAAGTATTTATCTTTAAATAGGAATAATTTATTTAATAAGAGTTAATTAATTTCGTTAGATGTAAATTATATTTAACTTAGGGGGGTGTTAGTGTTAGGGTTAGACTTAGCTTTAGGGGTTAATACATTTATTAGAATAGCGTTGAGCTCCGGTCGGCAGATTAGGGGTTAATAAGTATAGGCAGGTGGAGGCGACGTTGTGGGGGGCAGATTAGGGGTTAATAAATATAATACAGGGGTCGGCGGTGTTAGGGGCAGCAGATTAGGGGTACATAAGGATAACGTAGGTGGCGGCGCTTTGCGGTCGGCAGATTAGGGGTTAATTATTGTAGGTAGCTGGCTGCGACGTTGTGGGGGGCAGATTAGGGGTTAATAAATATAATATAGGGGTCGGCGGTGTTAGGGGCAGCAGATTAGGGGTACATAAGGATAACGTAGGTGGCGGCGCTTTTCGGTCGGCAGATTAGGGGTTAATAGGTGTAGGTAGCTGGCGGCGACGTTGTGGGGGGCAGATTAGGGGTTAATAAATATAATGTAGGGGTCGGCGGTGTTAGGGGCAGCAGATTAGAGGTACATAAGGATAACGTAGGTGGCGGTCGGCAGATTAGGGGTTAAAAAAATTTATTCGAGTGTCGGCGATGTGGGGGGACCTCGGTTTAGGGGTACATAGGTAGTTTATGGGTGTTAGTGTACTTTAGAGTACAGTAGTTAAGAGCTTTATAAACCGGCGTTAGCCCAGAAAGCTCTTAACTACTGACTTTTTTCCTGCGGCTGGAGTTTTGTCGTTAGATGTCTAACGCTCACTTCAGAAATGACTCTAAATACCGGAGTTAGAAAGATCCCATTGAAAAAATAGGATACGCAATTTACGTAAGGGGATCTGCGGTATGGAAAAGTCGCGGCTGAAAAGTGAGCGTTAGACCCTATTTTGAGTGACTCCAAATGCCGGCGGTAGCCTAAAACCAGCGTTAGGAGCCTCTAACGCTGGTTTTCACGGCTAACGCCAAACTCCAAATCTAGGCCTTAGAAAAGGTAAAATATATAAAGTGGCAAGGTTGGCACCAGTTTATTTGTCATAAATAGCATTGGGCCAGGCTGAGAACATGTCTCTCCTATGATGGGGCTCACATTCTGTATATATCCACACAAAAATGAGTGGCCTAAAGTATTTTACCCTTTCAAAATACCAGTTACTTGTTCAGAAAAGGTAAAATGTATGAGATGACCACGTTGGCACAAGTTTGTTTGTTACACAAAGCTTTGGGCCAGGCTGAAAACAAGTTTATTCTATGAAGGGGCTCACTCCTTGTATATGAAGGGGCTCACTCCTTGTAAATATCCACACAGTAATGAGGGCCCAAAAGATTGTAACCCTTTTAAAATATCTGATTCCTTTTTAGACAATGGTAAAATATATGGGGTGGCAAAGTTGTCACCAGTTTTTTTGCTTCAAAAAGCATTGGGCCAGGGTGAGAACATGTTTATTCTACGGAGAGGTTCACGCCCTGTATATATCCACAAAGAAATGAGTGGTCCAAAGGATTTTAACCCATTTAAAATACTAGTTACTTATTCAGAAATTTATAAAATATATGAGATGACAACGTTATCACCAGTTTGTTGCTACAAAAAGCCAGGCCAGGCTGAGAACATATTTATCCTATGAAGGCGCTCACTCCCTGTATTTATCCACACAGCAAACAATGACCCAAAGGATTTTAAACCATTTGAAATACCAGTTATTTATTTAGAAAAGGTCAAATATATAAAGTGGCAAGGTTGGCAATAGTTTTTTTGCCATAGAAACCGTGTATGGCTTCACGCCGTGTATGTATCCAGGCAGAAATTAATGGCCCAAAGTATTTTAACCCTTTTAAAATACCAGTTACTTATTTAGAAAAGGTAAAATAAATGAAGTGTATATCAATGAGATAGGTATAGAACTGCCTTATTCATCAAATTATGGTTCCATCTATAACTCATACACTCATATTCCTTAGGGGAGTGCGGGGGGTGCCCTAGTGGTTGGTATACAGTGTAATCCCAAAGAAAAAGAAAAAAGAAACCACTATTTGGCATACACTTAAACACATAGGTAGATCCACAGAAAGGGAGCCAAAAAAATAAAACAACTTTTACTGTCAAATATTAAAAACAAATATTGGAGCATCTGGATTAAACACACTACAATTGTCTATTTCAAAATAAGACAATAATCGTTGAGGCTCTAAGTTTGCAAAATTAAGCAGATTCCAACACTGTCAGAGGCCCAATGTAAGATGTCCACCGAGATAGAAAAAGATCCCAAATAAACTACTGAATATGATTTGGGGCTACCCACATAGGTGGGTGAAGGGTGGGGCTTATCAGACTATCTCTTGGTAGGCAGCTGCTTACAATTATTGTAAAAAGGATACGGCTTGCAGTGACTAAGGAATGACCAGAATTACCTGTATATCAATCACAGAGAGCACACAAATAAAGTATAACCATGTCCAGATTACTCACAGACAGGGGAACGCCTGACGCATGTTTCACCTGGGCTTTTTTAGAGCCTCAACGATTTGACAGTAAAAGTTAAGTTTTCATTTTTTTGCTCCCTTTCTGCGGATCTACCTATGTGTTTAAGTGTGTGCCAAATAGGGGTTTTCTTTTTTCTATTTTGGGGGATATGAAGTG
Organism: Bombina bombina; assembly: GCF_027579735.1. Taxonomy (NCBI): domain Eukaryota; kingdom Metazoa; phylum Chordata; class Amphibia; order Anura; family Bombinatoridae; genus Bombina; species Bombina bombina. The sequence continues at coordinate 94,819,922 of NC_069503.1, forward strand.
ACAAGGTTGTCACCAATTTATTTGCCATAAAGAGCGTTGGGCCAGGCTGTTAACGTCTGTTGTATGATGGGGTTCACGCCCTGTATATATCCACATATAAATGAGTGGCCCACAGGATTTTAACCCATTTAAAATATCAGTTACTCAAAATTGTGCCATGTTTGCTATCTGATTATTGCAATATAAGTTTTTTTTATATAAAATGTAAGTTTGTTTAGGTTTTTGAAAAGTGTATTATTTTATTTTAAATACAAATAACTGTAGATATCTTTATTTTACAAATTGTAATCAGTTGCAGAATAAGAAGCTGACAAAATAAGAAGACAACTTCAGCCTTGTACATTTTGTAGCTTTCTTGTACTTAATGTTCATTCACAGTAATTACCTTATAAATGACAGTCACACTGGTTACCTTATAAATGACAGTCACAGTGATTACCTTATAAATGACAGTCACAGTGGTTACCTTATAAATGACAGTCACAGTGGTTAACTTATAAATGACAGTCACAGTGGTTAACTTATAAATGACAGTCACAGTGATTACCTTATAAGTGACAGTCACAGTGATTACCTTATAAATGACAGTGACAGTGGTTAACTTATAAGTGACAGTCACAGTGGTTACCTTATAAATGACAGTCAAAGTGGTTTCCTTATAAATGACAGTCACAGTGATTACCTTATAAATGACAGTCACAGTGGTTACCTTATAAATGACAGTCACAGTGGTTAACTTATAAATGACAGTCACAGTGATTACCTTATAAGTGACAGTCACAGTGATTACCTTATAAATGACAGTGACAGTGGTTAACTTATAAGTGACAGTCACAGTGGTTACCTTATAAATGACAGTCAAAGTGGTTTCCTTATAAATGACAGTCACAGTGATTACTTTATAAATAACAATCACAGTGATTACTTTATAAATGACAGTCACAGTGGTTACCTTATAAATGACAGTCACAGTGGTTACCTTATAAGTGACAGTCACAGTGATTACCTTATAAATGACAGTCACAGTGATTACCTTATAAGTGAGAGTCACAGTGATTACCTTATAAATGACAGTGACAGTGGTTACCTTAAAAGTGACAGTCACAGTGGTTACCTTATAAATGACAATCACAGTGGTTACTTTATAAATGACAGTCACAGTAGTTATCTTATAAGTGACAGTCACAGTGGTTACCTTATAAATGACAGTCACAGTAGTTTCCTTATAAATGACAGTCACAGTGGTTACCTTATAAATGACAGTCAGAGTGATTACCTTATAATTGACAGTCACAGTGGTTACCTTATAAATGACAGTCACAGTGGTTACTTTATAAATGACAGTCACAATTACAGTCACAGTGGTTACCTTATAAATGACAGTCACAGTGATTACTTTATAAATAACAATCACAGTGATTACCTTATAAATGACAGTAACAGTGGTTACCTTATAAATGACAGTCACAGTGGTTATCTTATAAATGACAGTCACAGTGATTATTTTATAAATGACAGTCACAGTGATTACCTTATAAATGACAGTCACAGTGGTTACCATATAAATGACAGTCACAGTGATTACTTTATAAATGACAGTCACAGTGGTTACCTTATAAATGACAGTCACAGTGATTACCTTATAAATGAGTCACAGTGATTACCTTATAAACGACAGTCACAGTGATTACCTTATAAATGACAGTCACAGTGGTTGCCTTTGAATGACAGTCACAGTGATTACCTGAGTCACAGTGGTTACCTTATAAATGACAATCACAGTGGTTACCTTATAAATGACAGTCACAGTGATTACCTTATAAATGACAGTCACCGTGGTTACCTTATAAATGACAGTCACAGTGGTTACCTTATAAATGACAGTCACAGTGATTACCTTATAAATGACAGTCACAGTAGTTACCTTATAAATGACAGTCACAGTGATTACCTTATAAATGACAGTCACAGTGGTTGCCTTTGAATGACAGTCACAGTGATTACCTGAGTCACAGTGGTTACCTTATAAATGACAATCACAGTGGTTACCTTATAAATGACAGTCACAGTGATTACCTTATAAATGACAGTCACCGTGGTTACCTTATAAATGACAGTCACAGTGGTTACCTTATAAATGACAGTCACAGTGATTACCTTATAAATGACAGTCACAGTAGTTACCTTATAAATGACAGTCACAGTGATTACTTTATATATGACAGTCACAGTAGATACCTTATAAATGGCAGTCACAGTGATTACTTTATAAATGACAGTCACAGTGGTTACCTTATAAATGACAGTCACAGTGATTACCTTATAAATGACAGTCGCAGTGATTACTTTATAAATGACAGTCACAGTGATTACTTTATAAATGACAGTCACAGTGGTTACCTTATAAATGACAGTCACAGTGATTACCTTATAAATGACAATCACAGTGATTACCTTATAAATGCAGTCACAGTGGTTACCTTATAAATGGCAGTCACAGTGATTACCTTATAAATCACAGTCACAGTGATTACTTTATAAATGACAGTCACAGTGATTACCTTATAAATGACAGTCACAGTGATTACTTTATAAATGACAGTCACAGTGGTTACCTTATAAATGACAGTCACAGTGGTTACCTTATAAATAACAGTCACAGTGGTTACCTTATAAATGACAATTACAGGGGTTACCTTATAAATAACAGTCACAGTGGTCACCTTATAAATGACAGTCACAGTGGTTACCTTATAAATGACAGTCACAGTGGTTACCTTATAAATAACAGTCACAGTGGTTACCTTATAAATGACAATTACAGGGGTTACCTTATAAATAACAGTCACAGTGGTCACCTTATAAATGACAGTCACAGTGGTTACCTTATAAATGACAGTCACAGTGGTTACCTTATAAGTGACAGTCACAGTGATTACTTTATAAATGACAGTCACAGTGATTACCTTATAAATGACAGTCACAGTGATTACTTTATAAATGACAGTCACAGTAGTTACCTTATAAATGACAGTCACAGTGGTTACCTTATAAATGACAGTCACAGTGATTACTTTATAAATGACAGTGACAATAATTACCTTATAAATAACAGTCACAGTGGTTACCTTATAAATGACAATAACAGTCGTTACCTTATAAATAACAGTCACAGTGGTCACCTTATAAATGACAGTCACAGTGGTTACCTTATAAATGACAGTCACAGTGGTTACCTTATAAGTGACAGTCACAGTGATTACCTTATAAATGACAATCACAGTGGTTATCTTATAAATGACAGTCACAGTAATTACCTTATAAATGACAGTCACAGTGGTTACCTTATAAATGACAGTCACAGTGATTATCTTATAAATGACAGTCACAGTAGTTACCTTATAAATGACAGTCACAGTGATTACCTTATAAATGACAGTCACAGTGATTACTTTATAAATGACAGTCACAGTAATTACCTTATAAATGACAGTCACAGTGATTACCTTATAATTGACAGTCACAGTGGTTACCTTATAAATGACAGTCACAGTGGTTACTTTATAAATGACAGTCACAATTACAGTCACAGTGGTTACCTTATAAATGACAGTCACAGTGGTTACCTTATAAATGACAGTCAATGTGGTTTCCTTATAAATGACAGTCACAGTGATTACTTTATAAATAACAATCACAGTGATTACCTTATAAATGACAGTAACAGTGGTTACCTTATAAATGACAGTTACAGTGGTTATCTTATAAATGACAGTCACAGTGATTATTTTATAAATGACAGTCACAGTGATTACCTTATAAATGACAGTCACAGTGGTTACCATATAAATGACAGTCACAGTGATTACTTTATAAATGACAGTCACAGTGATTACCTTATAAATGAGTCACAGTGATTACCTTATAAATGACAGTCACAGTGGTTGCCTTTGAATGACAGTCACAGTGATTACCTGAGTCACAGTGGTTACCTTATAAATGACAATCACAGTGGTTACCTTATAAATGACAGTCACAGTGATTACCTTATAAATGACAGTCACAGTGGTTACCTTATAAATGACAGTCACAGTGGTTACCTTATAAATAACAGTCACAGTGGTTACCTTATAAATGACAATTACAGGGGTTACCTTATAAATAACAGTCACAGTGGTCACCTTATAAATGACAGTCACAGTGGTTACCTTATAAATGACAGTCACAGTGGTTACCTTATAAATAACAGTCACAGTGGTTACCTTATAAATGACAATTACAGGGGTTACCTTATAAATAACAGTCACAGTGGTCACCTTATAAATGACAGTCACAGTGGTTACCTTATAAATGACAGTCACAGTGGTAAACTTATAAGTGACAGTCACAGTGATTACTTTATAAATGACAGTCACAGTGATTACCTTATAAATGACAGTCACAGTGATTACTTTATAAATGACAGTCACAGTAGTTACCTTATAAATGACAGTCACAGTGGTTACCTTATAAATGACAGTCACAGTGATTACTTTATAAATGACAGTGACAATAATTACCTTATAAATAACAGTCACAGTGGTTACCTTATAAATGACAATAACAGTCGTTACCTTATAAATAACAGTCACAGTGGTCACCTTATAAATGACAGTCACAGTGGTTACCTTATAAATGACAGTCACAGTGGTTACCTTATAAGTGACAGTCACAGTGATTACCTTATAAATGACAATCACAGTGGTTATCTTATAAATGACAGTCACAGTAATTACCTTATAAATGACAGTCACCGTGGTTACCTTATAAATGACAGTCACAGTGATTATCTTATAAATGACAGTCACAGTAGTTACCTTATAAATGACAGTCACAGTGATTACCTTATAAATGACAGTCACAGTGATTACTTTATAAATGACAGTCACAGTAATTACCTTATAAATGACAGTCACAGTGATTACCTTATAATTGACAGTCACAGTGGTTACCTTATAAATGACAGTCACAGTGGTTACTTTATAAATGACAGTCACAATTACAGTCACAGTGGTTACCTTATAAATGACAGTCACAGTGGTTACCTTATAAATGACAGTCAATGTGGTTTCCTTATAAATGACAGTCACAGTGATTACTTTATAAATAACAATCACAGTGATTACCTTATAAATGACAGTAACAGTGGTTACCTTATAAATGACAGTTACAGTGGTTATCTTATAAATGACAGTCACAGTGATTATTTTATAAATGACAGTCACAGTGATTACCTTATAAATGACAGTCACAGTGGTTACCATATAAATGACAGTCACAGTGATTACTTTATAAATGACAGTCACAGTGATTACCTTATAAATGAGTCACAGTGATTACCTTATAAATGACAGTCACAGTGGTTGCCTTTGAATGACAGTCACAGTGATTACCTGAGTCACAGTGGTTACCTTATAAATGACAGTCACAGTGATTACCTTATAAATGACAGTCACAGTGGTTACCTTATAAATGACAGTCACAGTGATTACCTTATAAATGACAGTCACAGTAGTTACCTTATAAATGACAGTCACAGTGATTACTTTATATATGACAGTCACAGTAGATACCTTATAAATGGCAGTCACAGTGGTTACCTTATAAATGACAGTCACAGTGATTACCTTATAAATGACAGTCACAGTGATTACTTTATAAATGACAGTCACAGTGATTACCTTATAAATGACAATCACAGTGATTACCTTATAAATGCAGTCACAGTGGTTACCTTATAAATGGCAGTCACAGTGGTTACCTTATAAATGGCAGTCACAGTGATTACCTTATAAATGACAGTCACAGTGATTACTTTATAAATGACAGTCACAGTGATTACCTTATAAATGACAGTCACAGTGATTACTTTATAAATGACAGTCACAGTGGTTACCTTATAAATGACAGTCACAGTGGTTACCTTATAAATAACAGTCACAGTGGTTACCTTATAAATGACAATTACAGGGGTTACCTTATAAATAACAGTCACAGTGGTCACCTTATAATTGACAGTCACAGTGGTTACCTTATAAATGACAGTCACAGTGGTTACCTTATAAATAACAGTCACAGTGATTACTTTATAAATGACAGTCACAGTAGTTACCTTATAAATGACAGTCACAGTGGTTACCTTATAAATGACAGTCACAGTGATTACTTTATAAATGACAGTGACAATAATTACCTTATAAATAACAGTCACAGTGGTTACCTTATAAATGACAATAACAGTCGTTACCTTATAAATAACAGTCACAGTGGTCACCTTATAAATGACAGTCACAGTGGTTACCTTATAAATGACAGTCACAGTGGTTACCTTATAAGTGACAGTCACAGTGATTACCTTATAAATGACAATCACAGTGGTTATCTTATAAATGACAGTCACAGTAATTACCTTATAAATGACAGTCACCGTGGTTACCTTATAAATGACAGTCCCAGTGATTATCTTATAAATGACAGTCACAGTAGTTACCTTATAAATGACAGTCACAGTGATTACCTTATAAATGACAGTCACAGTGATTACTTTATAAATGACAGTCACAGTGATTACTTTATAAATGACAGTCACAGTAATTACCTTATAAATGACAGTCACAGTGGTTACCTTACAAATGACAGTCACAGTGGTTACCTTACAAATGACAGTCACAGTGATTACTATATAAATGACAGTCACAGTGGTCACCATATAAATGACAGTCACAGTGGTTACCTTATAAATGACAGTCACAGTGATTACTTTATAAATGACAGTCACAGTAGTTACCTTATAAATGACAGTCACAGTGATTACCTTATAAATGACAGTCACAGTGATTACTTTATAAATGACAGCCACAGTGGTTACCTTATAAATGACAGTCACAGTGATTACCTTATAAATGACAATTACAGTGATTACCTTATAAATGGCAGTCACAGTGATTACCTTTTGAATGACAGTCACAGTGATTACTTTATAAATGACAGTCACAGTGATTACCTTATAAATGACAGTCACAGTGATTACTTTATAAATGACAGTCACAGTGGTTACCTTATAAATAACAGTCACAGTGGTTACCTTATAAATGACAATCACAGTGGTTACCTTATAAATAACAGTCACAGTGGTCACCTTATAAATGACAGTCACAGTGGTTACCTTATAAATGACAGTCACAGTGGTTACCTTATAAGTGACAATCACAGTGATTACTTTATAAATGACAGTCACAGTGATTACCTTATAAATGACAGTCACAGTGATTACTTTATAAATGACAGTCACAGTGGTTACCTTATAAATGACAGTCACAGTGATTACTTTATAAATGACAGTGACAATAATTACCTTATAAATGACAGTCACAGTGGTCACCTTATAAATAACAGTAACAGTGGTTACCTTATAAATGACAGTCGCCGTGGTTACCTTATAAATGACAGTCACAGTGATTACCTTATAAATGACAGTCACAGTGGTCACCTTATAAATGACAGTCACAGTGGTTACCTTATAAGTGACAGTCACAGTGATTACCTTATAAATGACAATCACAGTGGTTATCTTATAAATGACAGTCACAGTAATTACCTTATAAATGACAGTCGCCGTGGTTACCTTATAAATGACAGTCACAGTGATTACCTTATAAATGACAGTCACAGTGGTTACCTTATAAGTGACAGTCACAGTGATTACTTTATAAATGACAGTCGCAGTGGTTACCTTACAAATGACAGTGACGGTGATTACTATATAAATGACAGTCACAGTGGTTACCTTATAAATGACAGTCACGGTGATTACTATATAAATGACAGTCACAGTGGTCACCATATAAATGACAGTCAGAGTGATTACTTTATAAATGACAGTCACAGTGGTTACCTTATAAATGACAGTCACGGTGATTACTATATAAATGACAGTCACAGTGGTCACCATATAAATGACAGTCACAGTGATTACTTTATAAATGACAGTCACAGTGGTTACCTTATAAATGACAGTCACAGTGATTACTTTATAAATGACAGTCACAGTAGTTACCTTATAAATGACAGTCACAGTGATTACCTTATAAATGACAGTCACAGTGATTACTTTATAAATGACAGTCACAGTGGTTACCTTATAAATGACAGTCACAGTGATTACCTTATAAATGACAATTACAGTGATTACCTTATAAATGGCAGTCACAGTGATTACCTTTTGAATGACAGTCACAGTGATTACTTTATAAATGACAGTCACAGTGATTACCTTATAAATGACAGTCACAGTGATTACTTTATAAATGACAGTCACAGTGGTTACCTTATAAATGACAGTCACAGTGGTTACCTTATAAATAACAGTCACAGTGGTTACCTTATAAATGACAATCACAGTGGTTACCTTATAAATAACAGTCACAGTGGTCACCTTATAAATGACAGTCACAGTGGTTACCTTATAAATGACAGTCACAGTGGTTACCTTATAAGTGACAATCACAGTGATTACTTTATAAATGACAGTCACAGTGATTACCTTATAAATGACAGTCACAGTGATTACTTTATAAATGACAGTCACAGTGGTTACCTTATAAATGACAGTCACAGTGATTACTTTATAAATGACAGTGACAATAATTACCTTATAAATGACAGTCACAGTGGTCACCTTATAAATAACAGTCACAGTGGTTACCTTATAAATGACAGTCACAGTGGTTACCTTATAAATGACAGTCACAGTGGTTACCTTATAAGTGACAGTCACAGTGGTTATCTTATAAATGACAGTCACAGTAATTACCTTATAAATGACAGTCGCCGTGGTTACCTTATAAATGACAGTCACAGTGATTACCTTATAAATGACAGTCACAGTGGTCACCTTATAAATGACAGTCACAGTGGTTACCTTATAAGTGACAGTCACAGTGATTACCTTATAAATGACAATCACAGTGGTTATCTTATAAATGACAGTCACAGTAATTACCTTATAAATGACAGTCGCCGTGGTTACCTTATAAATGACAGTCACAGTGATTACCTTATAAATGACAGTCACAGTGGTTACCTTATAAGTGACAGTCACAGTGATTACTTTATAAATAACAGTCGCAGTGGTTACCTTACAAATGACAGTGACGGTGATTACTATATAAATGACAGTCACAGTGGTTACCTTATAAATGACAGTCACAGTGATTACCTTATAAATGACAGTCACAGTGATTACTTTATAAATGACAGTCACAGTGGTTACCTTATAAATGACAGTCACAGTGATTACTTTATAAATGACAGTCACAGTAGTTACCTTATAAATGACAGTCACAGTGATTACCTTATAAATGACAGTCACAGTGATTACTTTATAAATGACAGTCACAGTGGTTACCTTATAAATGACAGTCACAGTGATTACCTTATAAATGACAATTACAGTGATTACCTTATAAATGGCAGTCACAGTGATTACCTTTTGAATGACAGTCACAGTGATTACCTTATAAATGACAGTCTCAGTGATTACCTTATAAATGACAGTCACAGTGATTACTTTATAAATGACAGTCACAGTGGTTACCTTATAAATAACAGTCACAGTGGTTACCTTATAAATGACAATCACAGTGGTTACCTTATAAATAACAGTCACAGTGGTCACCTTATAAATGACAGTCACAGTGGTTACCTTATAAGTGACAGTCACAGTGATTACCTTATAAATGACAATCACAGTGGTTATCTTATAAATGACAGTCACAGTAATTACCTTATAAATGACAGTCGCCGTGGTTACCTTATAAATGACAGTCACAGTAATTACCTTATAAATGACAGTCGCCGTGGTTACCTTATAAATGACAGTCACAGTGATTACCTTATAAATGACAGTCACAGTGGTCACCTTATAAATGACAGTCACAGCGGTTACCTTATAAGTGACAGTCACAGTGATTACCTTATAAATGACAGTCACAGTGGTTACCTTATAAGTGACAGTCACAGTGATTACTTTATAAATGACAGTCGCAGTGGTTACCTTACAAATGACAGTGACGGTGATTACTATATAAATGACAGTCACAGTGGTTACCTTATAAATGACAGTCACAGTGATTACCTTATAAATGACAGTCACAGTGATTACTTTATAAATGACAGTCACAGTGGTTACCTTATAAATGACAGTCACAGTGATTACTTTATAAATGACAGTCACAGTAGTTACCTTATGAATGACAGTCACAGTGATTACCTTATAAATTACAGTCACAGTGATTACTTTATAAATGACAGTCACAGTGGTTATCTTATAAATGACAGTCACAGTAATTACCTTATAAATGACAGTCGCCGTGGTTACCTTATAAATGACAGTCACAGTGGTTACCTTATAAATGACAGTCACAGTAATTACCTTATAAATGACAGTCACCGTGGTTACCTTATAAATGACAGTCACAGTGATTATCTTATAAATGACAGTCACAGTAGTTACCTTATAAATGACAGTCACAGTGATTACCTTATAAATGACAGTCACAGTGATTACTTTATAAATGACAGTCACAGTAATTACATTATAAATGACAGTCACAGTGATTACCTTATAAATGACAGTCACAGTGATTACTTTATAAATGACAGTCACAGTGGTTACCTTACAAATGACAGTCACTCTGATTACTATATAAATGACAGTCACAGTGGTTACCTTATAAATGACAGTCACAGTGATTACCTTATAAATGACAGTCACAGTGATTACTTTATAAATTACAGTCACAGTGGTTACCTTATAAATGACAGTCACAGTAGTTACCTTATAAATGACAGTCACAGTGATTACCTTATAAATGACAGTCACAGTGATTACTTTATAAATGACAGTCACAGTGGTTACCTTATAAATGACAATTACAGTGATTACCTTATAAATGGCAGTCACAGTGATTACCTTTTGAATGACAGTCACAGTGATTACTTTATAAATGACAGTCACAGTGATTACCTTATAAATGACAGTCACAGTGATTACTTTATAAATGACAGTCACAGTGGTTACCTTATAAATGACAGTCACAGTGGTTACCTTATAAATAACAGTCACAGTGATTACCTTATAAATGACAATCACAGTGGTTACCTTATAAATAACAGTCACAGTGGTCACCTTATAAATGACAGTCACAGTGGTTACCTTATAAATGACAGTCACAGTGGTTACCTTATAAGTGACAATCACAGTGATTACTTTATAAATGACAGTCACAGTGATTACCTTATAAATGACAGTCACAGTGATTACTTTATAAATGACAGTCACAGTGGTTACCTTATAAATGACAGTCACAGTGATTACTTTATAAATGACAGTGACAATAATTAACTTATAAATGACAGTCACAGTGGTTACCTTATAAATGACAATCACAGTGGTTACCTTATAAATAACAGTCACAGTGGTTACCTTATAAATGACAATCACAGTGGTTATCTTATAAATGACAGTCACAGTAATTACCTTATAAATGACAGTCACAGTGATTACCTTATAAATGACAGTCACAGTGGTCACCTTATAAATGACAGTCACAGTGGTTAACTTATAAGTGACAGTCACAGTGATTACCTTATAAATGACAATCACAGTGGTTATCTTATAAATGACAGTCACAGTAATTACCTTATAAATGACAGTCGCTGTGGTTACCTTATAAATGACAGTCACAGTGATTACTTTATAAATGACAGTCACAGTGGTCACCTTATAAATGACAGTCACAGTGGTTACCTTATAAGTGACAGTCACAGTGATTACTTTATAAATGACAGTCGCAGTGGTTACCTTACAAATGACAGTGACAGTGATTACTATATAAATGACAGTCACAGTGGTTACCTTATAAATGACAGTCACAGTGATTACCTTATAAATGACAGTCACAGTGATTACTTTATAAATGACAGTCACAGTGGTTACCTTATAAATGACAGTCACAGTGATTACTTTATAAATGACAGTCACAGTAGTTACCTTATAAATGACAGTCACAGTGATTACCTTATAAATGACAGTCACAGTGATTACTTTATAAATGACAGTCACAGTGGTTACCTTATAAATGACAGTCACAGTGATTACCTTATAAATGGCAGTCACAGTGATTACCTTTTGAATGACAGTCACAGTGATTACTTTATAAATGACAGTCACAGTGATTACCTTATAAATGACGGTCACAGTGATTACTTTATAAATGACAGTCACAGTGGTTACCTTATAAATAACAGTCACAGTGGTTACCTTATAAATGACAATCACAGTGGTTACCTTATAAATAACAGTCACAGTGGTCACCTTATAAATGACAGTCACAGTCGTTACCTTATAAATGACAGTCACAGTGGTTACCTTATAAGTGACAATCACAGTGATTACCTTATAAATGACAGTCGCCGTTGTTACCTTATAAATGACAGTAACAGTGATTACCTTATAAATGACAGTCACAGTGGTCACCTTATAAATGACAGTCACAGTGGTTACCTTCTAAGTGACAGTCACAGTGATTACCTTATAAATGACAATCACAGTGGTTATCTTATAAATGACAGTCACAGTAATTACCTTATAAATGACAGTCGCCGTGGTTACCTTATAAATGACAGTCACAGTGGTTACCTTATAAATGACAGTCACAGTAATTACCTTATAAATGACAGTCGCCGTGGTTACCTTATAAATGACAGTCACAGTGATTACTTTATAAATCACAGTCACAGTAGTTACCTTATAAATGACAGTCACAGTGATTACCTTTCAAATGACAGTCACAGTGATTACTTTATAAATGACAGTCACAGTGGTTACCTTACAAATGACAGTCACAGTGGTTACCTTACAAATGACAGTCACAGTGATTACTTTATAAATGACAGTCACAGTGATTACTATATAAATGACAGTCACAGTGGTTACCTGATAAATGACAGTCACAGTGATTACCTTATAAATGACAGTCACAGTGATTACTATATAAATGACAGTCACAGTGGTTACCTTATAAATGACAGTCACAGTGATTACTTTATAAATGACAGTCACAGTGGTTACCTTATAAATGACAGTCACAGTGATTACCTTATAAATGACAGTCACAGTGGTTACTTTATAAATGACAGTCACAGTGGTTACCTTATAAATGACAGTCACAGTGGTTACCTTATAAGTGACAGTCACAGTGGTTACTTTGTAAATGACAGTCACAGTGGTCAATGTATAAATGACAGTCACAGTGGTTAACTTATAAATGACAGTCACAGTGGTTAACTTATAAATGACAGTCAGCATAAACCACTGTGAGTGCACATTAAGAAGAACAAGAAAGCTGCAAAATGTTTCGTTTTCAGAATTATTGTCTATAGGTTGTTTGTTACATTAAAGTTGATTTAAAAAAAAAAAGCAAAGGAAAAAAAAAGCTTTGAGTGACAGTCACAGTGATTACCTTATAAATGACAGTCACAGTGGTTGCCTTTGAATGACAGTCACAGTGATTACCTGAGTCACAGTGGTTACCTTATAAATGACAATCACAGTGGTTACCTTATAAATGACAGTCACAGTGATTACCTTATAAATGACAGTCACCGTGGTTACCTTATAAATAACAGTCACAGTGATTACCTTATAAATGACAGTCACAGTAGTTACCTTATAAATGACAGTCACAGTGATTACTTTATATATGACAGTCACAGTAGTTACCTTATAAATGACAGTCACAGTGATTACTTTATAAATGACAGTCACAGTGGTTACCTTATAAATGACAGTCACAGTGATTACCTTATAAATGACAGTCACAGTGATTACTTTATAAATGACAGTCACAGTGGTTACCTTATAAATGACAGTCACAGTGATTACTTTATAAATGACAGTGACAATAATTACCTTATAAATGACAGTCACAGTGGTCACCTTATAAATAACAGTCACAGTGGTTACCTTATAAATGACAATCACAGTGGTTACCTTATAAATAACAGTAACAGTGGTCACCTTATAAATGACAGTCACAGTGGTTACCTTATAAGTGACAGTCACAGTGATTACCTTATAAATGACAATCACAGTGGTTATCTTATAAATGACAGTCACAGTAATTACCTTATAAATGATAGTCGCCGTGGTTACCTTATAAATGACAGTCACAGTGATTACCTTATAAATGACAGTCACAGTGGTCACCTTATAAATGACAGTCACAGTGGTTACCTTATAAGTGACAGTCACAGTGATTAACTTATAAATGACAATCACAGTGGTTATCTTATAAATGACAGTCACAGTAATTACCTTATAAATGACAGTCGCCGTGGTTACCTTATAAATGACAGTCACAGTGGTTACCTTATAAATGACAGTCACAGTAATTACCTTATATATGACAGTCGCCGTGGTTACCTTATAAATGACAGTCACAGTGATTACTTTATAAATGACAGTCACAGTAGTTACCTTATAAATGACAGTCACAGTGATTACCTTATAAATGACAGTCACAGTGATTACTTTATAAATGACAGTCACAGTGGTTACCTTACAAATGACAGTCACAGTGATTACTATATAAATGACAGTCACAGTGATTACTATATAAATGACAGTCACAGTGGTTACCTGATAAATGACAGTCACAGTGATTACCTTATAAATGACAGTCACAGTGATTACTATATAAATGACAGTCACAGTGGTTACCTTATAAATGACAGTCACAGTGATTACTTTATAAATGACAGTCACAGTGGTTACCTTATAAATGACAGTCACAGTGATTACCTTATAAATGACAGTCACAGTGGTTACCTTATAAATGACAGTCACAGTGGTTACTTTATAAATGACAGTCAGCATAAACCACTGTGAGTGCACATTAAGAAGAACAAGAAAGCTGCAAAATGTTTCGTTTTCAGAATTATTGTCTATAGGTTGTTTGTTACATTAAAGTGGTCAATTTATAAATGACAGTCACAGTGGTTAACTTATAAATGACAGTCACAGTGGTTAACTTATAAATGACAGTCAGCATAAACCACTGTGAGTGCACATTAAGAAGAACAAGAAAGCTGCAAAATGTTTCGTTTTCAGAATTATTGTCTATAGGTTGTTTGTTACATTAAAGTTGATTTAAAAAAAAAAAGCAAAGGAAAAAAAAAGCTTTGAGTGACAGTCACAGTGATTACCTTATAAATGACAGTCACAGTGATTACCTGAGTCACAGTGGTTACCTTATAAATGACAATCACAGTGGTTACCTTATAAATGACAGTCACAGTGATTACCTTATAAATGACAGTCACCGTGGTTACCTTATAAATGACAGTCACAGTGGTTACCTTATAAATGACAGTCACAGTGATTACGTTATAAATGACAGTCACAGTAGTTACCTTATAAATGACAGTCACAGTGATTACCTTATAAATGACAGTCACAGTAGTTACCTTATAAATGACAGTCACAGTGATTACTTTATATATGACAGTCACAGTAGTTACCTTATAAATGGCAGTCACAGTGATTACTTTATAAATGACAGTCACAGTGGTTACCATATAAATGACAGTCACAGTGATCAGGGCCGGATTGGCCTACCAGGACACCAGGAGATTTCCCGGTGGGCTGCAGCAGCTGGGGCTGGAAAGCTACAATTTTAAAAGGTTATTAATGGATTCAATTTGGTTGTAGGGGTGCTATATAACATCAATCTGACATTTGTATTTTAATACAAAGTAATATAATTTAATTTTGAAAAAAATATTGGGGAAGTAGTGTCCCAACAATCCCCTTTGAGAAAAATGGGGCATGTGTATTCTAACGACTCAATTGAAAATAGGGCTGGTCTTCATATTTTTCCAGGGCTGCTTTTTATTCCCAGTCCGGCCCTGACAGTGATTACCTTATAAATGACAGTCACAGTGATTACTTTATAAATGACAGTCACAGTGGTTACCTTATAAATGACAGTCACAGTGATTACCTTATAAATGACAATCACAGTGATTACCTTATAAATGCAGTCACAGTGGTTACCTTATAAATGGCAGTCACAGTGATTACCTTATAAATGACAGTCACAGTGATTACTTTATATATGACAGTCACAGTAGTTACCTTATAAATGACAATCACAGTGATTACTTTATATATGACAGTCACAGTAGTTACCTTATAAATGACAGTCACAGTGATTACTTTATAAATGACAGTCACAGTGATTACCTTATAAATGACAGTCACAGTGATTACTTTATAAATGACAGTCACAGTGGTTACCTTATAAATGACAGTCACAGTGATTACCTTATAAATGACAGTCACAGTGATTACTTTATAAATTACAGTCACAGTGGTTACCATATAAATGACAGTCACAGTGATTACCTTATAAATGACAATCACAGTGATTACCTTATAAATGCAGTCACAGTGGTTACCTTATAAATGGCAGTCACAGTGATTACCTTATAAATGACAGTCACAGTGATTACTTTATAAATGACAGTCACAGTGATTATCTTATAAATGACAGTCACAGTGATTACTTTATAAATGACAGTCACAGTGGTTACCTTATAAATGACAGTCACAGTGGTTACCTTATAAATAACAGTCACAGTGGTTACCTTATAAATGACAATTACAGGGGTTACCTTATAAATAACAGTCACAGTGGTCACCTTATAAATGACAGTCACAGTGGTTACCTTATAAATGACAGTGACAGTGGTTACCTTATAAGTGACAGTCACAGTGATAACTTTATAAATGACAGTCACAGTGATTACCTTATAAATGACAGTCACAGTGATTACTTTATAAATGACAGTCACAGTAGTTACCTTATAAATGACAGTCACAGTGGTTACCTTATAAATGACAGTCACAGTGATTACTTTATAAATGACAGTGACAATAATTACCTTATAAATAACAGTCACAGTGGTCACCTTATAAATGACAGTCACAGTGGTTACCTTATAAATGACAGTCACAGTGATTACCTTATAAATGACAATCACAGTGGTTATCTTATAAATGACAGTCACAGTAATTACCTTATAAATGACAGTCACCGTGGTTACCTTATAAATGACAGTCACAGTGATTATCTTATAAATGACAGTCACAGTAGTTACCTTATAAATGACAGTCACAGTGATTACCTTATAAATGACAGTCACAGTGATTACTTTATAAATGACAGTCACAGTGATTACCTTATAAATGACAGTCACAGTGGTTACCTTACAAATGACAGTCACAGTGGTTACCTTACAAATGACAGTCACAGTGATTACTATATAAATGACAGTCACAGTAGTTACCTTATAAATGACAGTCACAGTTATTACTTTATAAATGACAGTCACAGTGGTTACCTTATAAATGACAGTCACAGTGATTACTTTATAAATGACAGTCACAGTAGTTACCTTATAAATGACAGTCACAGTGATTACCTTATAAATGACAGTCACAGTGATTACTTTATAAATGACAGTCACAGTGGTTACCTTATAAATGACAGTCACAGTGATTACCTTATAAATGACAATTACAGTGATTACCTTATAAATGCAGTCACAGTGGTTACCTTATAAATGGCAGTCACAGTGATTACCTTTTGAATGACAGTCACAGTGATTACTTTATAAATGACAGTCACAGTGATTACCTTATAAATGACAGTCACAGTGATTACTTTATAAATGACAGTCACAGTGGTTACCTTATAAATGACAATCACAGTGGTTACCTTATAAATAACAGTCACAGTGGTCACCTTATAAATGACAGTCACAGTGGTTACCTTATAAATGACAGTCACAGTGGTTACCTTATAAGTGACAATCACAGTGATTACTTTATAAATGACAGTCACAGTGATTACCTTATAAATGACAGTCACAGTGATTACTTTATAAATGACAGTCACAGTGGTTACCTTATAAATGACAGTCACAGTGATTACTTTATAAATGACAGTGACAATAATTACCTTATAAATGACAGTCACAGTGGTCACCTTATAAATAACAGTCACAGTGGTTACCTTATAAATGACAATCACAGTGGTTACCTTATAAATAACAGTCACAGTGGTCACCTTATAAATGACAGTCACAGTGGTTACCTTATAAGTGACAGTCACAGTGATTACCTTATAAATGACAATCACAGTGGTTATCTTATAAATGACAGTCACAGTAATTACCTTATAAATGACAGTCGTCGTGGTTACCTTATAAATGACAGTCACAGTGATTACCTTATAAATGACAGTCACAGTGGTCACCTTATAAATGACAGTCACAGTGGTTACCTTATAAGTGACAGTCACAGTGATTACCTTATAAATGACAATCACAGTGGTTATCTTATAAATGACAGTCACAGTAATTACCTTATAAATGACAGTCGCCGTGGTTACCTTATAAATGACAGTCACAGTAATTACCTTATAAATGACAGTTGCCGTGGTTACCTTATAAATGACAGTCACAGTGATTACTTTATAAATCACAGTCACAGTAGTTACCTTATAAATGACAGTCACAGTGATTACCTTATAAATGACAGTCACAGTGATTACTTTATAAATGACAGTCACAGTGGTTACCTTACAAATGACAGTCATAGTGATTACTTTATAAATGACAGTCACAGTGATTACTATATAAATGACAGTCACAGTGGTTACCTTATAAATGACAGTCACAGTGATTACCTTATAAATGACAGTCACAGTGATTACTATATAAATGACAGTCACAGTGGTTACCTTATAAATGACAGTCACAGTGGTTACCTTATAAATGACAGTCACAGTGATTACTTTATAAATGACAGTCACAGTGGTTACCTTATAAATGACAGTCACAGTGGTTACTTTATAAATGACAGTCACAGTGATTACTTTATAAATGACAGTCACAGTGGTTACCTTATAAATGACAGTCACAGTGATTACTTTATAAATGACAGTCACAGTAGTTACCTTATAAATGACAGTCACAGTGATTACTTTATAAATGACAGTCACAGTGGTTACCTTATAAATGACAGTCACAGTGATTACCTTATAAATGACAATTACAGTGATTACCTTATAAATGCAGTCACAGTGGTTACCTTATAAATGGCAGTCACAGTGATTACCTTTTGAATGACAGTCACAGTGATTACTTTATAAATGACAGTCACAGTGATTACCTTATAAATGACAGTCACAGTGATTACTTTATAAATGACAGTCACAGTGGTTACCTTATAAATGACAGTCACAGTGGTTACCTTATGTTACAGAAGCATTAGTTATTTTGTTGTGAAGAGCTTATTTCCCAGCAGCAATGCCTGAACCAGCAAGCCAGCGCCTAAGAAGGGCTCCA
The DNA here is from genome assembly GCF_027579735.1 of Bombina bombina. Lineage (NCBI taxonomy): Eukaryota > Metazoa > Chordata > Amphibia > Anura > Bombinatoridae > Bombina > Bombina bombina. Next base: position 94,839,437 of record NC_069503.1, read on the forward strand.
AGAAAACTGTAACAAGTTTCATTTCATAAAGAGTTAACTCTTTTTTTTCAGCTTTTAGAAACTATTGTCTAATCACCTCTGGAGCCAGACTGCTAATTGATAAGATGAACTTGTAAACTTGTTATCTTAAGTACTGTAATCCTATTGTGGCCTGTCAAAGGACAGTGCTCTCTATCTAAATGTGTGATGGGGGATTTTGTGCTTCCCCCCCTCTCCCCCTGGGAGTGCCCTGTGTGCATGTAACCTTAATAAAAAGCAGGCTGGGCATCCCAGTCCTGAGTTCTTGTTTGACCCTCAATCGCAGCGTTGACTCGTTTTTGTGGGCAGAAGGGTATCCTAGCTGTACTGCAGCTAAGGGAGATTATTCTATATTTGCGAGACTCATATAGAATACTATGGAAAGCAGCTTCTCCCCTCTTTAGCAATAGGGATCCAGGCTACTAAGCGGTCCATCTCTCAGCGAGACTAAGGGTAACCGTAACATTTGGCGGCAGCGGCGGGATTTTCCTGGATTTCCTAGGAGAGGTACAGAACGGATGGAGAGCGCTTACGAAAAATTGAAGCGTACAACCCTAAAGGATTTACTTGAAAGCAGAGGGGGGTACGCCAGCAACCGGCCGAGGAGAGAGCTGATCGCAGAATTGACCGAACTGGATCAGAGCTTCACAATGGCGGAAACACCGACCACGATTAGTGACGAAAAAACCAGGATTGTTCGGGAAAGGCTCTCATTATACGGGCCGAACCCCTCCATGGAATTGGTACAGCAGTTGATGGCGGAGGCGGACGAGGATATACGAGAGACTCGAGCCCACGAACTCAACCTAGCGAACGCACACCGCAATGCTGAAGCCCCGCAGGTAATCATCCCTGTCGAAAATGCTGGGAGGCCCAAGATACCCTATGCGGCATTTCGACCCTTCCTAGAGAGCGAGACAGGGATTGATGAATATTTGGCGGACTTCGAAAGGCAATGTGCCCTGCACCAGATTCCCAACAGAGAGTGGCCCACGATATTGTCTGGGAAACTATCCGGGCGAGCCCTGGAAGCCTTTCGTACTCTGGGTGCTGAGGAAGTGACACAGTATGAGCTAGTTAAGGAGACACTGTTGCGACGGTACGCTGTAACTCCGGACACGTATCGCCGACAGTTTCGGGGCACGGAAAAGAAGCCTAACGATACCCATATGGAATGGGCGCACCGAATGCGGAGAGCGGCAAATCACTGGCTGAGCGGAAGTAAAGCGGTGACTGGGGAGGAAATTTTACAATTGTTTCTCTTAGAACATTTTTATAATGGCATGGAACAGCAAGGGAAGGAATGGCTGCGAGACAGGCGGCCTTCTACCTTAGAAGAAGCAGCCAAATTGGCCGATGAACATTATGACTCCCGTCTTCACGAACCCATGAACTACCGAGCTCCAGCACGGGTCGAACCCAGAGAGGTTTACCGTGCACCCCCTCGTGCTGAATTCCGAGCCCCGGTGCCCACAGGGCCCGTCCGACACTCAGGACCACCCAATAACAGCTCTGAGCGTCCCAGACCGACTTGCCACCGATGCAAGCAACCAGGGCATTTCATGGCTAGCTGCCCCCTTAATACGCACCAGACACCCAGGAATTACAATTACCCCTCTGGGTCCTATCGTCCGGCCCGGGCCCTCTGTGTTAACCAAGAGGCCCCTATGGAGGGATATGTGGGGCCGCTTCACGAGGCAGACCCTGTATATGCTGCCTCAGATAACCGCCAGCACCATCGGCAGAGGGTATGGCTCGAGGGGCGATCTACCGAGGGATTGCGAGACACAGGGGCTACTATCACGCTGGTACAGAGTCATTTGGTGCCAGAGCACAAGCGATCCGGACAGACTGTGGCCGTTAGAGTGGCGGGGGGGGATGTGTACAAAATTCCAACAGCTAAAGTGCATCTTGATTGGGGAGCGGGAAAGGGGGCTGTGAACGTGGGCCTAATGGATAATTTACCTGCCGAAGTACTACTGGGCAACGATTTGGGCCCCATGACTTCTGCCTATGCTCCAGTATGCAACAACGAGGCGGACCCAGTGACTACACGGGCCCAAGCCCGGACGGAGCGAGAGCTCTCACCAGTGCGGGAGACACAGGTAAGACCTACCCCGACCTTGCCTGACAGGTTAGGCCCCATACCCTGGGACACCCCAGATGCCTTCGAGGCAGAGTCTAAGACTGACCCGACCTTACAAAAGTACCGGGAACGAGCAGAGACCGGAGGGGGCGGGGCAGATAACGAAACATTCTTATGGGAAAAAGGGAAACTATACCGCTGGACAGAGAAAAGGGGACAGCGTAGGCGACAGCTGGTAGTGCCCCACAAATACCGTCAAGAAATCCTCAAAATAGGCCACGACATCCCCTTAGCAGGCCACCTAGCCGTTACCCGTACCCTACACCGCATTACTCACACGTTCTTTTGGCCAGGGGTGCACGCTGACGTTAGAACTTACTGTAACACCTGCGATGTGTGTCAACGAGTAGGAAGGCGAGGCGATCACCCTAAAGCCCAGCTAGTAAATATGCCCATTGTAGAGGAACCCTTCAGCCGGGTTGCTATTGACCTAGTGGGACCACTGGCTACCTCTAGTCCCTCCGGTAAGCGATACATTCTTACCGTAGTGGACTACGCTACCAGGTACCCAGAGGCTGTCGCCCTATCCAACATACAAGCGGATACGGTAGCGAATGCACTAGTACAGGTGTTCTCCCGGGTAGGATTTCCAAAAGAAATCCTATCCGACCGAGGCACCCAATTTACGGCTGAATTGACCCAACAACTCTGGCAGGTTTGCAAAATTAAGTCCCTCCTAAGCTCCCCATACCACCCCCAGACGAACGGGCTGTGTGAGAGGTTCAATGGGACCCTCAAGCAAATGCTCAAGACGTTCACTCAGGAATACCGAGACTGGGAACGCTTCCTGCCGCACCTCCTATTTGCTTATCGGGAGGTGCCCCAGGAAACGACAGGGTTCTCTCCCTTCGAGTTGCTCTACGGAAGAAAGGTACGGGGACCCCTAAACCTGATCCGGGAGCACTGGGAGGGAGAGATGGAGGCTGACGGTGTCCCAATTGTGCCATACGTGCTGGAACTCAGGGACCGAATGGAGCAATTAGCCAAATCCGTGCGGGCTAATCTCCAGTTGGCCCAGAGAAGACAGAAAGTATGGTACGATCGGGGGGCCCGAAAGAGAATCTTCACCATAGGACAAAAGGTGTTAGTACTTAAGCCGGTGAAGACAGACAAATTGCAGGCGTCCTGGCAGGGTCCCTACCAGATCGTAGAGAAAAGGGGAGACACCACTTATGTGATAGCTAGCTGCCACGACAACAATCTTAGAAAGACATTCCATGTAAACATGCTCAAGGAATATTTTGAGCGACCAGAGAACGTGACGGCCGTATGTTGTTCCCCTCAGGAAGACCCCGACAGTTTACCCATTCCAGACCTATTAGAAAAGAGCCTCCCCACAGGTATAGTGGCGCAGGTTCAGATAGGGGACCGACTTAGCCCCACTGAAAGGGAGCAGCTCAACCAACTCCTCCAGTCCAAACACCTCACCTTCTCCCCGAAGCCAGGGTACACTACTTTAACCACCCACCAGGTAGATACTCCGGGACAAGCTCCCTTGCGCCAGGCTCCGTACCGAATCCCCGAAGCAGTTAGGACAGGAATGAAGAAGGAGATCGATGAGATGCTCCAGCTCAGGGTAATTGAGCCCTCCGATAGTCCCTGGGCCTCCCCAGTTGTCTTGGTGCCCAAGAAAGATGGGACCACCCGGTTCTGCGTAGACTATCGGAGGCTCAATGAAAATACCGTGACGGACGCTTACCCTATGCCCAGGGTAGACGAGCTACTCGATCGTATAGCCAGGGGAAATTACCTGACCACTATTGACCTCTGCAAAGGTTACTGGCAGATTCCCCTGGCCCCGGAGGCTATCCCCAAGTCGGCATTCGTCACCCCATTCGGCTTATATCAGTTTAGGGTAATGCCGTTTGGGATGAAGAATGCCCCAGCTACATTCCAGCGCTTGGTGGATAGGCTCCTGGATGGCTTCCAGAGTTTTGCTTGCGCCTACCTGGACGACATAGCGATCCACAGTGAGTCCTGGGAGGACCACTTAGCTCATGTGGGAATGGTTCTGGATCAGATCCGGGCTGCTGGCCTGACTCTGAAGCCAGAAAAATGCCACTTTGGGATGGCCGAGGTACAGTACCTGGGTCACCGGGTGGGGTGTGGAAAGCAGCGACCAGAGCCGGCCAAAATAGAAGCTGTCGCCAATTGGCCCACCCCCATCACTAAGACTCAGGTCCTAGCCTTCCTGGGCACGGCAGGGTACTATAGACGGTTCGTACCAGACTACAGCACACTTGCCAAACCCCTGACTGACTTGACCAAGAAGAACTTACCTCGACAGGTCCTGTGGTCTCCCCACTGTGAAACGGCTTTCCAGGCTCTCAAAAATGCTCTAATTAACGCTCCTGTCTTGGCGGCCCCAGCCCTTAACAAACGTTTTATCGTCCATACAGATGCTTCCATGTTCGGGCTGGGAGCCGTCCTCAGCCAAGTAGGCGAAGATGGAGGGGAGCATCCAGTTGCCTACATCAGCCGGAAGCTCCTGCCCCGCGAAGTCAGCTATGCAGCGGTCGAAAAGGAGTGTTTGGCTTTGGTGTGGGCATTAAAGAAATTGACTCCCTATTTATATGGTCAGGAGTTCACTCTGGTCACCGACCATAACCCGTTGGTGTGGCTGAACCGGGTCTCTGGAGATAACGGCAGGCTATTACGTTGGAGCTTATCGTTGCAAACCTTCAATTTCACCATTACTTACAGACCTGGGAAACAGAATGGCAACGCCGACGGGTTGTCCAGACAAACCGACCTCAGCCCCGCATAACCAGCGGTCTGGACAGTCTTAGTCTGCCCCGAAAAGGGGTCAGACCGTGTCTGCCAGAGTGTTCCACAGAAAGGGAGCAATGTTACAGAAGCATTAGTTATTTTGTTGTGAAGAGCTTATTTCCCAGCAGCAATGCCTGAACCAGCAAGCCAGCGCCTAAGAAGGGCTCCAAGAAAACTGTAACAAGTTTCATTTCATAAAGAGTTAACTCTTTTTTTTCAGCTTTTAGAAACTATTGTCTAATCACCTCTGGAGCCAGACTGCTAATTGATAAGATGAACTTGTAAACTTGTTATCTTAAGTACTGTAATCCTATTGTGGCCTGTCAAAGGACAGTGCTCTCTATCTAAATGTGTGATGGGGGATTTTGTGCTTCCCCCCCTCTCCCCCTGGGAGTGCCCTGTGTGCATGTAACCTTAATAAAAAGCAGGCTGGGCATCCCAGTCCTGAGTTCTTGTTTGACCCTCAATCGCAGCGTTGACTCGTTTTTGTGGGCAGAAGGGTATCCTAGCTGTACTGCAGCTAAGGGAGATTATTCTATATTTGCGAGACTCATATAGAATACTATGGAAAGCAGCTTCTCCCCTCTTTAGCAATAGGGATCCAGGCTACTAAGCGGTCCATCTCTCAGCGAGACTAAGGGTAACCGTAACACCTTATAAATAACAGTCACAGTGGTTACCTTATAAATGACAATCACAGTGGTTACCTTATAAATAACAGTCACAGTGGTCACCTTATAAATGACAGTCACAGTGGTTACCTTATAAATGACAGTCACAGTGGTTACCTTATAAGTGACAATCACAGTGATTACTTTATAAATGACAGTCACAGTGATTACCTTATAAATGACAGTCACAATGATTACTTTATAAATGACAGTCACAGTGGTTACCTTATAAATGACAGTCACAGTGATTACTTTATAAATGACAGTGACAATAATTACCTTATAAATGACAGTCACAGTGGTCACCTTATAAATAACAGTCACAGTGGTTACCTTATAAATGACAATCACAGTGGTTACCTTATAAATAACAGTCACAGTGGTCACCTTATAAATGACAGTCACAGTGGTTACCTTATAAGTGACAGTCACAGTGATTACCTTATAAATGACAATCACAGTGGTTATCTTATAAATGACAGTCACAGTAATTACCTTATAAATGACAGTCGTCGTGGTTACCTTATAAATGACAGTCACAGTGATTACTTTATAAATCACAGTCACAGTAGTTACCTTATAAATGACAGTCACAGTGATTACCTTATAAATGACAGTCACAGTGATTACTTTATAAATGACAGTCACAGTGGTTACCTTACAAATGACAGTCATAGTGATTACTTTATAAATGACAGTCACAGTGATTACTATATAAATGACAGTCACAGTGGTTACCTTATAAATGACAGTCACAGTGATTACCTTATAAATGACAGTCACAGTGATTACTATATAAATGACAGTCACAGTGGTTACCTTATAAATGACAGTCACAGTGATTACTTTATAAATGACAGTCACAGTGGTTACCTTATAAATGACAGTCACAGTGGTTACTTTATAATTGACAGTCACAGTGGTTACCTTATAAATGACAGTCACAGTGATTACTTTATAAATGACAGTCACAGTAGTTACCTTATAAATGACAGTCACAGTGATTACTTTATAAATGACAGTCACAGTGGTTACCTTATAAATGACAGTCACAGTGATTACCTTATAAATGACAATTACAGTGATTACCTTATAAATGCAGTCACAGTGGTTACCTTATAAATGGCAGTCACAGTGATTACCTTTTGAATGACAGTCACAGTGATTACTTTATAAATGACAGTCACAGTGATTACCTTATAAATGACAGTCACAGTGATTACTTTATAAATGACAGTCACAGTGGTTACCTTATAAATGACAGTCACAGTGGTTACCTTATAAGTGACAATCACAGTGATTACTTTATAAATGACAGTCACAGTGATTACCTTATAAATGACAGTCACAATGATTACTTTATAAATGACAGTCACAGTGGTTACCTTATAAATGACAGTCACAGTGATTACTTTATAAATGACAGTGACAATAATTACCTTATAAATGACAGTCACAGTGGTCACCTTATAAATAACAGTCACAGTGGTTACCTTATAAATGACAATCACAGTGGTTACCTTATAAATAAGTCACAGTGGTCACCTTATAAATGACAGTCACAGTGGTTACCTTATAAGTGACAGTCACAGTGATTACCTTATAAATGACAATCACAGTGGTTATCTTATAAATGACAGTCACAGTAATTACCTTATAAATGACAGTCGTCGTGGTTACCTTATAAATGACAGTCACAGTGATTCCCTTATAAATGACAGTCACAGTGGTCACCTTATAAATGACAGTCACAGTGGTTACCTTATAAGTGACAGTCACAGTGATTACCTTATAAATGATAATCACAGTGGTTATCTTATAAATGACAGTCACAGTAATTACCTTATAAATGACAGTCGCCGTGGTTACCTTATAAATGACAGTCACAGTAATTACCTTATAAATGACAGTCGCCGTGGTTACCTTATAAATGACAGTCACAGTGATTACTTTATAAATCACAGTCACAGTAGTTACCTTATAAATGACAGTCACAGTGATTACCTTATAAATGACAGTCACAGTGATTACCTTATAAATGACAGTCACAGTGGTTACCTTACAAATGACAGTCACAGTGATTACTTTATAAATGACAGTCACAGTGATTACTATATAAAGGAGAGTCACAGTGGTTACCTTATAAATGACAGTCACAGTGATTACCTTATAAATGACAGTCACAGTGATTACTATATAAATGACAGTCACAGTGATTACCTTATAAATGACAGTCACAGTGATTACTTTATAAATGACAGTCACAGTGGTTACCTTATAAATGACAGTCACAGTGATTACTTTATAAATGACAGTCACAGTAGTTATTACCTTATAAATGACAGTCACCGTGGTTACCTTATAAATGACAGTCACAGTGATTATCTTATAAATGACAGTCACAGTGATTACCTTATAAATGACAGTCACAGTGGTTACCTTACAAATGACAGTCACAGTGATTACTTTATAAATGACAGTCACAGTGATTACTATATAAATGACAGTCACAGTGGTTACCTTATAAATGACAGTCACAGTGATTACCTTATAAATGACAGTCACAGTGATTACTATATAAATGACAGTCACAGTGGTTACCTTATAAATGACAGTCACAGTGGTTACCTTATAAATGACAGTCACAGTGATTACTTTATAAATGACAGTCACAGTGGTTACCTTATAAATGACAGTCACAGTGGTTACTTTATAAATGACAGTCACAGTGATTACTTTATAAATGACAGTCACAGTGGTTACCTTATAAATGACAGTCACAGTGATTACTTTATAAATGACAGTCACAGTGGTTACTTTATAAATGACAGTCACAGTGGTTACCTTATAAATGACAGTCACAGTGGTTACCTTATAAATGACAGTCACAGTAGTTACCTTATAAATGACAGTCACAGTGATTACCTTATAAATGACAGTCACAGTGGTTACCTTATAAATGACAGTTACAGTAGTTACCTTATAAATGACAATCAGCATAAACCACTGTGAGTGCACATTAAGAAGAACAAGAAAGCTGCAAAATGTTTCGTTTTCAGAATTATTGTCTATAGGTTGTTTGTTACATTAAAGTTGATTAAAAAAAAAAAAAGCAAAGAAAAAAAAAGCTTTGAGTGGAGGTCACATGTTTCCTGTCTAGAGTGGAAGAGCTGCAGCTAGACCCTTCTAGGAGCGTGTGTGTGAGTCAGAGGAAACCTCATTATAATATTATTTATCTGTGTATAAGGTACTGGGGAGGGGTCTGTGTGTGTGAGACAATGGGGATATCTCTATAATATATATCTGTATATAAGGTACTGGGGAGGGCTCTGTGTGTGTGAGAGACAATGGGGATATCTCTATAATATATATCTGTATATAAGGTACTGGAAGGAGGGTGTGAGTCAGAGGAAACCTCTTTATAATATTATTTATCTGTGTATAATGCACCGGGCAGGTGTTTATGTGTGAGGCAATGGGGATATCTCTATAATATATATCTGTATATAAGGTACTGGGGAGGGGTCTGTGTGTGTAAGACAATGGGAACCTCTCTATAATATATACCTGTGTTTAAGGTACTGGGGAGGGGTCTGTGTGTATGAGACAATGGGAACCTCTCTATAATATATATCTGTATATAAGGTACTGGGGAGGGGTCTGTGTGTGTAAGACAATGGGAACCTCTCTATAATATATACCTGTGTTTAAGGTACTGGGGAGGGATCTGTGTGTGTGAGACAATGGGGATATCTCTATAATATATATCTGTATATAAGGTACTGGGGAGGGGTCTGTGTGTGTGAGACAATGGGGATATCTCTATAATATATATCTGTATATAAGGTACTGGGGAGGGGTCTGTGTGTATGAGACAATGGGGATATCTCTATAATATATATCTGTATATAAGGTACTGGAAGGAGGGTGTGTGTGAGTCAGAGGAAACCTCTTTATAATATTATTTATCTGTGTATAATGCACCGGGGAGATGTTTGTGTGAGACAATGGGGATATCTCTATAATATTTTATACCTGTGTATAAGGTACTGGGGAGGGGGCGGGGTGTGTGTGAGTCAGAGGAAACCTCTTTATAATATTATTTATCTCTGTATAATGCACCGGGGAGATGTTTGTGTGAGACAATGGGGATATCTCTATAATATTTTATACCTGTGTATAAGGTACTGGGGAGGGGGCGGTGTGTGTGTGAGGCAAAGGAACCTCTCTATAATATATATCTGTATATAAGGTACTGGGGAGGGGGCAGTGTGTGTGAGGCAAAGGAACCTCTCTATAATATATATCTGTATATAAGGTACTGGAGAGGGATCTGTGTGTGTATGAGACAAAGGAACCTCTCTGTAATATATATCTGTATATAAGGAACTGGGGAGGGGGCGGTGTGTGTGTGAGGCAAAGGAACCTCTCTATAATATATATCTGTATATAAGGTACTGGAGAGGGGTCTGTAGTGTGAGACAATGGGACTTCTCTATAATATATATCTGTATATAAGGTACTGGGGAGGGGTCTATGTGTGTGAGACAATGGGAACCTCTATAATATATATCTGTATATAAGGCACTGGGGAGGGGTCTGTGTGTGTGAGACAATGGGAACCTCTCTATAATATATATCTGTATATAAGGCACTGGGAAGGGGGCGGTGTGTGTGAGACAATGGGAACCTCTCTATAATATATATCTGTATATAAGGTACTGTGGAGGGGTCTGTGTGTGTGAGACAATGGGGATATCTCTATAATATATATCTGTATATAAGGTACTGGGGAGGGGTCTGTGTGTGTGAGACAATGGGACTTCTCTATAATATATATCTGTATATAAGGTACTGGGGAGGGGTCTATGTGTGTGAGACAATGGGAACCTCTATAATATATATCTGTATATAAGGCACTGGGGAGGGGTCTGTGTGTGTGAGACAATGGGAACCTCTCTATAATATATATCTGTATATAAGGTACTGGGGAGGGGGCGGTGTGTGTGAGACAATGGGACTTCTCTATATTATATATCTGTATATAAGGTACTGGGGAGGGGTCTTTGTGTATAAAACAGCGGGAACCTCTCTGTAATATATATCTGTATATAAGGTACTGGGGAGGACTCTGTGTGTGTGAGACAATGGGAACCTTTCTAATATATATCTGTATATAAGGTACTGGGGAAGGGGCGGTATGTGTGTGAGACAATGGGAACCTCTCTATAATATATATCTGTATATACGGTACTGGGGAGGGGTCTGTGTGTGTAAGACAATGGGAACATCTCTATAATATTATATATTTTTATATAAGGTACATAGTACTGTGTGTGATGCAATGGGAAACGTTCTATAATATTTTATGTATGTATAGAAGCTAATGGAGAGGGGGCTGGGTGTGTGAGACAATGCAGACATCCCAACTCTCCCTGAAGTTTAGGGAGTCTCCCTGGTTATAATAGCTGCTCCCTGATGCCAGGAAATGTTATGCAATCATCCTGAAACTCCAAGTACCATGATCCAATGTGGCCCAAATACGGAAAATTATTTCTTTAAGGAATGCCTTTAGTTACTGGGACGTTATAGAACCCTCAAACATGCATCAGTAACCAAAAAGCCCCCCCTGATTTTAATAAAATAAAACACAAATACTACCTTATTTACTGCACGTAATTAAACTTCGTATTCTAAAATATTTAAGCATTCAACAAGCGTACGATCATTGGAATATAGGTTTGTTGTATGTGGTTGTGCAATAAAGCTACTTTTTTAATGTGACTTTAGTGGGAAGCTACTTTAATGATAAGTCTCTATCTTATTTAGGGTTTTAAGGTGTCCAATATATAACTGGGAGGGGGGGTGGGTGGCGGCGCAGTAGCCGGTGAAGCCACCTCCCTGAAATGAGTTTTTGCAGGTTGGGATGTCTGGAATTGGAACCTCTTTATATTATATATCTGTATATAAGGTACTGGGGAGGGGTCTGTCTTTGTGTAAAACAATGGGAACATCTCTATAATATTATATATTTTTATATAAGGTACATAGTACTGTGTGTGTGATGCAATGGGAAACGTTCTATAATATTTTATGTATGTATAGAAGCTAATGGAGAGGGGGCTGGGTGTGTGAGGCAGAGAGAATCTCTCTATAATATTATATATCTGTATATAAGGAACAAGAGTGGGGTCTGGGTGTGCATGAGACAAATGAAACCGCTGTATAAAATTATATGTCTGCATTTTAAAGGGACAGTCAACCCAAAAATTACTGTTACTTATTTAGATTAGTTAATTTACGATCTTTACAGCAAACTTTAGCCCAATGTTCATCTAAATAAACTTTGGCAGAAAATACACTTACTAGATCTCATCTGGCCGTTTTGAAATGGCCGCCTGACCCCTCCTTCTCTGACATCTCCAAAAAGCTTCCACTAGTACAGGATCTTTTCGTCCCTGCGCGCCCCTGTATCTCCCTTCATTCAGTTCAGTGAGACACTCATATGGCACCCTCCTCACACTATTTATCTCCTCACTTCACTATCACCCTCATTCATCCCCACAGCTGCAATTTCAGCTCTCTAGCAGCTGTTCGTACCCGGCACTCACTGCCTCTCATCCATGCTGTGCACTGTGTGTTATAGAGAATGAGAGGCAGTGAGTGCCGGGCAGGCGGCAATGTGATGTGGGTCTGTGCGTGTAACAGCGATAACCGGGTCTACAAGCTGTTCCTGCCCGGCACTCACTGCCTCTCATTCTCTGTAATAGTGTATCATTGAAACATTATATAACTACTGTATGTTAGAAGCAGGTTTTATATGATAGTTAGATTTTAACAGCGTAACAGCCAAGAGATTAAGAAGGCTCTGTAAGAATCATATTAAATAGTAAAACACAATAACTTCTATAGGTCTTCCTTTCAGCAGAACGTTCTGTCTGCACAATCTCTTCCTGTTCTCTCTTGTATTTTGTGCGTGTGTAAGGATGGGATGCAGAACGACTTTTACTCTGCACAGTGATTACAGTGAAAGACAGCTCCTGCTGCTCCTAAGCGTGTGTTTGTGTTTGTGCAGACAGAACGTTCTGCTGAAAGGAAGACCTATTGAAGTTATTGTGTTTTGCTATTTAATATGATCCTTACAGAGCTTTCATTTTTAACCTCTTGGCTGTTACGCTTTTAAAATCTAACTATCATATAAAACCTTCTTCTAACATACAGTAGTTATATGTTGTTTCACTGATACACTATTACAGAGAATGAGAGGCAGTGAGTGCCGGCAGGAACAGCTTGTAGACCCGGTTATTGCTGTTACACGAACAGACCCACATCACATCGGCGTCTGCCCGGCACTCGCTGTCTCTCATTCTCTGTAACACAGCGCACATCATGGTTGAGAGGCAGTGAGTGCCGGGTACGAACAGCTAGAGAGCTGAAATTGCGGCCATGGGGATGAATGAGGGAGATAGTGAAGTGAGGGGAGATAGTGTGAGGGGGGTGCCATATGAGTGTCTCACTGAACTGAATGAAGGGAGACACAGGAGCGTGCAGGGACAAAAGCATCCTGTACTAGTGGAAGCTTTTGGGAGACGTCAGAGAAGGAGGGGTCAGGTGACCATTTCAAACTGGCCAGATGAGATCTTGTAAGTGTATTTCTTTCATGTAATTAGCAAGAGTCCATGAGCTAGTGACGTACGGGATATACATTCCTACCAGGAGGGGCAAAGTTTCCCAAACCTTAAAATGCCTATAAATACACCCCTCACCACACCCACAATTCAGTTTTACAAACTTTGCCTCCCATGGAGGTGGTGAAGTAAGTTTGTGCTAGATTCTACGTTGATATGCGCTTCGCAGCAGGCTGAAGCCCGGTTTTCCTCTCAGAGTGCAGTGAATGTCAGAGGGATGTGAAGAGAGTATTGCCTATTTGAATACAATGGTCTTCCTCTAGGGGATCTATTTCATAGGTTCTCTGTTATCAGTCGTAGAGATTTCTTCTCCTACCTCCCTTTTCAGATCGACGATATACTCTTATATACCATTACCTCTACTGATTCTCGTTTCAGTACTGGTTTGGCTATCTACATATTTTTTGGAAATGCATATGAATAAATATTTTTTCTTACCTTCAAAAATTTTCAAATTGACTTTTTTCCTTGCGGGCTGTTAGGCTCGCGGGGGCAGAAAATTCTTCAATTTATTGTGTCATTCTTGGCGTGAACTTTTTTGCGCAAAATTTCGTCAACTATGGCGCCGGAAGTTTACACATGGTTGAGTCATTTTTTGACGCATGTGTCTTACAGACTTTTTTTGCGCCAAAAAAGTGGGCGTCATTTTTGGCGCCAAAAAATATGGGCGTCATACTTGCCGCCAAATAATGTGGGCGTCTTACTTGGCGCCAAAAAATGTGGGCGTCATACTTGGCGCCACTTTTTTCACATTATTTCAGTCTCACTTTTTTGTTGCTTCTGGTTGCTAGAGGCTTGTTTGTTTTGCATTTTTTCCCATTCCTGAAACTGTCATTTAAGGAATTTGATAATTTTGCTTTATATGTTGTTTTTTTCTATTACATATTGCAAGATATTTCAAAAGCTGTTCCTGTATCAGAAAATACTGAGGGATTCCTGATAACTGATATCAGTCCTACCAAAGCTAAGTTCATTTATTTTAACGTTATGAATGTTTATATTTAGCTATGGTTTGTAATAAGTTTTTATGATAAACTTTTACATGCAGAGTCCATTAGTATTTATGCATTATCTATTGCTATTCTTTTTACATCTTATGTACAAGATATATTTAGGAATTTATAAAAAATATTTTTCTGATTCTAGTATAAAGGCTTTGTCTGCTATCCCGCCTTCTAATAAAATTTTTAGGTCTTTTTTAAACTTCTCATTTAGTTGATGAAGTTTCAAATGACCAACAACATACTGAATTATCTTTCTCTGATGGTGTATTTTCTCATTCAGAATATTCTTCATCAGATATTGACACTAACAAATCTACTTTTTTATTTTTAAATAGAGTACATTCGTTTTTTGTTGAAAAGGTGTTGATTATTTTGGATATTGAAGTAACTAGTTCTTTTGATTAAGACTAGCTAACATTTAAATTCTGCTTATTAACCTTCTGTGGTTTCTTCAGAGGTTTTTTTCCAGTTCCTGATACTAGGGAATGGAATAGGCCGGGAATTTCTTTTATTCCTTTTTTAAGGTTTTTAATTGTATTCTTTGCCGCCAGTTGGTTTTAAGTTTTGAGGAAGATCCCTCAAGTTAATGGGGCTATCTCTACTCTTGCTAACATACTACTATTGCTATAGCAGATAGTATTTATTTTTTTCCTTGGGAAACTTGTATCTTATTTAAGGAAAATTATTTATTTTCAGGTACTTTTCTTAGACCTGTAATTTATTTGGCTGATGTTGCAACTGCTTCAGCTTTCTGGTTGGATACTTTAGTGCAACAAGTATTGGATTATGATTTGTTTAGCATTGTTAAATTGATCAACATGCTAATAATTTCATTTGTGTCGTCATTTTTTTGATATTTTCGCAAATTATGTTTAATCTATGTCTTTAGCTATTTTAGCTAGAAGAACTTTATGATTTCAATCTTGGAATGCTAATTTGATTTCTAAATTCCATATTTCTTTTTTTCCAAGGCAATCAATTATTTGGTTCACACTTGGATTCAATTCTTCAACTGTTACTCTGGGCTTCAAGATTGAGTTCTAAGGCTAAATATTAAGCTTTTTTTCTTACTAAGGAACGGAATTCTAAATTCTTCCCCAAGTAACATGTTTATAGTTTGCGTTTAGGTGCAGTTCTTATTCCAGCTTAGCTGGTAAGGGGCAGGTTAAGACTTTTTTAATAAATTTGTTTGGTTCAATTTGGTCCAAACTTCTTAGATTTGGATACAGAATAGGATTCAGAGTAAAACTGTCTGTGAGAAGTATTTTTTTTCTCTCTAACATATTCCAGTTATTCCAGTAAGGCTCACACTTTCCTGAAGTGTGTTTCAGTCCTATATGTATTGGGTACTTGTTAAGCGCGGCTGGTTACCCGTTGGGTCTCAAGGCGCTGCTCAGACCTGGAGTTTTCTGGGGTATTTATACCAGTTCCTTTTTAGGAACAGGATTTGGGGGTTTTATTCAAAACTATTCATTATTTCAAAGATAGAAAATCTTTTTGAATTGTCATATAAGTATACCATCTTTTAGAATGAAGTTTATATGGTCTATTCTGCCTTTTTGGTCAGTAATGGCATTATTTGTTCACAATAGATACAATAGATGCATATCTTAATTTTCTATTTTCATTCAGATTATTATCATTTTCTGAGATTCTCTTTTTTTGACAAGCATTACCAATTTGTTGTGAGGAATGAGCCCAGGCGCCAACAATACGGAGGCTAAGGTTAGGTATAAGAGTGGACTATTACAGCACTATTTAAAGTGGACTATTACAGCACTATTTAAAGTACTATTAAAATTATAAAAGACAATTTATTACATGAAAAAATAAAAAACTCATAAAAGACTCTTGTAAAAACACAATATTACATGTGCATGGATCCACGCTAATAAAACATAAAAACTTCAAAGCATAAATACATAATAGAAGTAAACACAAAGAATTGGTACTGTTTGGTGTAACAATCTAAAAAAATATTCCAGAATATTCAGTTGGATGATTTAGGAATACATAAAAATATAATAAATATAATAAAGTGAAAGATCCAGATAACAATAAAAATAAATGTGGCAGTGTTCCAATATTAAATGTTCCACGGAAAAAACGTTCCAATGAAAAAAATGAAATAAAATATCAATCCTGTGTGGTAAAATGAAATAAAACGTCAATCCTGTGATTTTCAGTGGAAAAAATTATGAAATAATCAAAGCAAAAAACAAAATGCAAAAAATGAAAAGTTTAAATCCTTTGAGTGAAAGTTAATCCCTGTGTCCGGTGTTGAATGTGTTGATATCCTTATCCCTTAGTGTTTGGTATCCTACTCCCTTAGTGTTGTGGGGGCTCAAGGGGACTCTGCCCCAGTGAGAAATACTAAAAGATGCTGAGTGCAAGAATTCAAAATATAATAAACTAATACAAAAAATCAAAAATCCAAAAACACAAAAATAGGAAACCTGTGAATAAAAAAATATACACAATGTGTAAAACCTTTACAAATGAGTACTCCTAATGAAATGATGCTTACCAGGTCTACGCGTTTCGGCCCTTCCTAGGCCTTTATCAAGACAGGGAGTAGGATACCAAACACTAAGGGATAAGGATATCAACACATTCAACACCGGACACAGGGATTAACTTTCACTCAAAGGATTTAAACTTTTCATTTTTTGCCTTTTGTTTTTTGCCTTTTGTTTTTTGCTTTGATTATTTCATCATATTTTCCACTGAAAATCACAGGATTGACGTTTTATTTCATTTTACCACACAGGATTGATATTTTATTTCATTTTTTTCATTGGAACGTTTTTTCATTGGAACATTTAATATTGGAACACTGCCACATTTATTTTTATTGTTATCTGGATCTTTCACTTTATTATATTTATTATATTTTTATGTATTCCTAAATCATCCAACTGAATATTCTGGAATATTTTTTTATATTGTTACACCAAACAGTACCAATTCTTTGTGTTTACTTCTATTATGTATTGATGCTTTGAAGTTTTTATGTTTTATTAGCGTGGATCCATGCACATGTAATATTGTGTTTTTACAAGAGTCTTTTATGAGTTTTTTATTTTTCCATGTAATAAATTGTCTTTTATAATTTTAATAGTACTTTAAATAGTGCTGTAATAGTCCACTTTAAATAGTGCTGTAATAGTCCACTCTTATACCTAACCTTAGCCTCCGTATTGTTGGCGCCTGGGCTCATTCCTCAAAATTATCTTTCTTTAGGTGGGAGCTAGGTACCACCGCCTCAGGCTCACAAGGTTTTTGTTGGCGCTGGGGTATACTCCTGTATCTTTGATTACCAATTTGTTGCTTTTCCTTCTGGACAGCTCTAAGAATCTTTTCAAGGTTCTTAGTGTTTCCTTATTTGGACGGTCTTTTCGTGCTGCGGAATCTCATACGATTCAACTTTTGTTGTTTCTTCAAGACATGGTTAGATGATCTTTTTATCAAAAGCTCTTTGATTCCTCAGACACGGGTCACCTTTTTTTAGGTTTTCAGATAGATTGTGTCAATGTCTTTGTCTCTAGCAGACAAGTGACAATTTTATTGGGTTCCGTTTGTCGGAACCTTCAGTCTCTATTATTTCCTTCACTTGCTATATGCATGGATGTTTTAGGTACTATGGCTGCAGCATTGGATTTGATTTCCTTTGCTCATTTTCATAAGAAACCTTTCCAGTTTTTTATACTGAATTAATGGTGCAGGGATTCTAGGATATCACTTTTTATATCTTTGAATCCCAATGTTCAACTATCTTTGATTTGGTGGGTTAGATCACTATCATATAGTTCTACGGGTCTCTTCGGTTCATTCAACCTGGACCATGATCACTACAGATGCGAGTCTTTTAGGTTGGGAGACTGTCTGGGGACCTCTGTCAGCACAAAGGGTTTGGAAATCTCAGGAGGCAAGATTACCTATCGATATTTGGAACTCCGTGCATTTTCCAGAGTTCTTCAGTTTTGGCTTCTTTTTGAAGAAAGAGACGTTATTGTTTTTCAGACAAGATAATGTCACAACTGTGGCGTATGTCAATCATCAGGGTGTGACTCTCAGTCCTTAGGCTGTAAAAGAAGTATCTCGGATACTTGCTTGGGCTAAATCCAGCTCCTGTCTAATTTCTGCGGTCCATTTCCCAGGTATAGACAATTGGGAAGCGGAAGCTTTACATCCGGGAGAATGGTCTCTGTACCCAGATGTATTTTTTCAAATTGTTCAGATGTGAGGGCTTCCAGAAATAGATTTGATGGCATCTCATCTAAACAAGGAACTTCCCAGGGGCCTATTCAGGTCCGGGGATCCTCTGGCGGAAGCAGTGTATGCATTGACACTTCCTTGGAGTTATCAATCTGCCTATATCTTTTCGCCTCTGGTTCTTCTTTTTAGAGTGATTTTCAAAATCATCAGGGAGCAATCTTTTGTGTTGCTGGTGGCTCCAGCATGGCCACACAGGTTTTGGTATATGGTTCTTGTTCGGATGTCCAGTTGCCAATCTTGGTCACTTCCATTAAGGCCAGACCTTATATCTTATCATTCATTTTATCCATCAGGAACTCAAATTATTAATTTGATGGTATGGAGATTTAATGCTTAGTACTTAGGGCTCCATGTACTAAGCAGTCAGCGAGCTACCCGCAACAAATCTCGCGCCCAAACTCGCAAACTGATATGTACAAAGCCGTCAATTATGTAAAAACTCGCATCTTTAAAATTGCGAGCGTACTTATCCGCCATACCTCGCTACCTCTCCATTTTTTACTGTAATTAGACACATTTGACCACCAACTCGCCAAAAACGAATGTACTAAAAAATCTATTTGTCCGCTCACGTCAATTTCCGCTCCCACCTCGTTATTTTTGCCTCGCCACCTTTTAGGTGGCGGGCAAGGTACAAAACAATAGGAAAGTCACTCTAGACGCCAGTCTAGACATATATAAAAGGCAGTAATATCAGCATTGTACTTACATTGTTCATTTCAGCAGCTATGGAGAGAATTCTGTTTTTGTTTATTCTCCGTTTGATGCGAATCCGGGCTAGAAGACAGAATACTGGAAATGTAGCTAATCGATTGGTTAGAAGAAGGAGAGTTCGAGTCCCCCGTGTATTCCTTCCACGGGTTGGTTTGCACGGCCTTTCTGACCGAGAGATCATACAAAGATTCCGGCTTGATCGTGAATCGATATTACACCTGTATCGAGAGATTGAAGATCATTTGGAGCCGATGACTGCTCGTTCACAAGCTATTCCGGGACTTCTCAAACTATTAGCGGCATTGCATTTTTTTGCAACAGGCTCCTTTCAGGCAGTTTCTAGCGTCATTATTGGAATGAGTCAATCTGCTTTTTCACGCCACTTATCCAAAGTAATAGGGGCTATGATGGTTATTTTTCATCGATATGTTTGTTTGCCATCTACCCCTGAAGAATGGCAATCTATCAAGTCAAATTTCTATAGGATGGCTGGGATGCCCAATGTCCTAGGTGCCATAGACTGTACCCATGTTGCTGTAAGACCACTTCAAGCTCGTGAGGAGATCTATAGGAATCGAAAGCATTTCCATTCCTTGAATGTCCAGATGGTCTGTGACCCCCACATGAGGATTATCAGTGTCCGTTCTAACTTTCCTGGATCCTGTCATGATTCTTACATTTTAAGGCAGACTGGGTTATACCGGAAGTTCGAGGAGGGAAATATGCCTGACGGATGGCTTCTAGGTAAGCATAACTGGCGTCTAATATGTCTCTCATTTCAATGTACCAAAATTGCGCCCAATTTGTCGACTGTAATCTGTATAGTTTAATTGTATTGTATAGTTCTGAATCTTTATAATTATTCTTATATTAATATTTATATTTATTATATCTTCTATTAGGAGATGGAGGGTACTCATGTACAGAATGGCTGTTGACTCCCTATAACAACCCACAGACCAGAAGTCAAGTACGTTTCAATGAAGCTCACCGATCTACCAGGGGGATTATTGAGAGGACTTTCGGTCTTTTGAAAATGCGGTTTCGATGTCTTGATCGTTCTGGTGGTGCTATGCAGTATGCACCAGAGAAAGTTGCCAAAATTATATTGGTTTGCTGCATACTGCACAATATTGCAATTAAAAGAGGCTGTCCATTAGAAGATGAAGATCCAATAGATACTGATGATTTACCAGAAGAAATATGTGTCGAACAAGCTAATAGGCGTGGAAATGCAACAAGGGACATGGTTTCAGAACAATATTATGTGTTTGAGGATTAAAGTTTCAGTTGATCAATAAAAAACTTTCTTTATTAACTTGTCTCCATTTTTTTTTAAGAGTTAAGGTTATTAAAAATCACTCATGATAAACAGTTAAATACATAACAGTTGTTGATCTTCAATTATCAAAGGTTTCAAATAAATAAAGTTTATGATCAAAGTTATTACAGACAATATATTATAGGTAATACATTGTCTTTGTGACATCACACTAGTGTCTACAGCTGCTCTCACTCTTTTACATATGTGATTATTGTAATGTAATCCCTCCATAGCTGATGCTAATTCATTATTGTGTCATTGAATTGTAGCTGTAACAAGCGACAGTATATTCAACAGTGCTTTATGTTATCAGATTGGATTTTTGAGTTAAAAAAGACTTGCTAATTTTATTTGTTTTATTCTAACCTCTATTTTTAACAGCTACTAGGTTTTCCCATATTCAAATAAATACCTTAAGGGCTTACTCTTAGCACTTATTTTCTTAACCTTTATAATATATTTTTGCATTCAAGATTTGTTAAAAGAATAGTGGCATATAGAAAATAATGGCAAAATAAATTATTTTATTACAAAATTATAATCTTTAAACATTATATATTAACAATTGTAAACCAAAGTAACTTGTTATACATATAAACACATCTGAAAAAAAAGGAAATGTTTAGAAACCAAATAACAATTGTAAACCAAAATAAATTCTAATACATATAAACACATATGAAACAAAGAAAATGTTTAGAAACAAAATAACAATTGTAAACCAAACAACATTTTAATACATATAAACACATCTTAAAAAAATTAAATGTTTAGAAACAAAATAAAAATTGTAAACCAAATTAAATTTTAATACATAAAAACACATCTGAAACAAATAAAAAAATGTTTAGAAACAATAACTATTGTAAACCAAAGTATAAATGTTAATACATACACATCTGAAACAAAGAAAATGTTTAGAAACAAAATAACAATTGTAAAACAAAGTAAATTTTAATACATATCAACACATCTGAAACAAAGAAAATGTATATGAAACAAATATCATTTGTAATAACTATAAACATCGATATTTACAAACCTTCATAAAATACATTAATCTACATATACATTATATTTTTCTCTATTTTTCGGGGATACATATCTGGATCAATGCGCTAATGATTGACATAACGATTAATCACGTCATCGTCAAACATGTCGCGTCCTGAACCTTTTGGTGCTGGAGAATTGGTGATATTAGTTTATGCCATGGATAAATATTTCCCTAAACGGATTGGTGGTGTGAGGGGAGTGAGACAGGAATGCCGAGACAAAATTATATACGAGATGCTGAGAAGAATGCATCGTATTTCAAAAATTAAAAGAACAAGACGACAGTGTCTTAGAAAATATAGTGATTTGAAGAGAAGAGAACCGAAGTACTATAAATCGATTCGAAGATTGATAAGGACATGTAAGTTTCAAAATTATATATGAAATAATTTTTAATAATATAAAAAAAGGGTTTATTTTTGAACTGCGTCATCATTGACGAATCCAGGAAAATAATATTTCCTGACTGTTACTTTGACTATATTAGTATATACAATTGCAAAAAGTTACAAAAGTTAGCATGCAGAACTGAGTTAGTAGATTAAAATTTAACTATATAACTATATACACTTAAAAGGTTAGAAAACTTAGCATACAAAAATGAGTTAGTAGAGTAAAATATAACTATATTAGTATATAACATTGAAACATGCAGAACTGAGTTAGTAGAATAAAATATAAATATATTACTATATAACATTGAAACATGTTAGAAAAGTAAGCATGCAGCATAATTATTTCAATTTTTTTTATTAAATTTTTTTCTTATATATATGTTTATAGATATGAGAAGTAGGAGAATGAAGTGTGCACACCCACCACGCTACTTAAGGTCAATGTTGGTGCAAACACCCAGAAGTGAAGCTCTTTCTCCACCTTTGCCAATAACACTATTGGATATTGAATTATCTCCAAATCCATATGCAATTTGTCATAAAGAGACACAGACAGGTAATGACTTATTATTTAAATTTTAAATCATATATTTTAGGTTTTGGCTTAAAAAGTTTTAGCATGCAATATTAATCAAGTTGCTAATTTACTTCTATTATCATTTTTTTCCTCATTTACTTTCTATTTTTATTTGAAAAAGAGGGCATCTAAGCTAAGGAGCCAGCCAATTTTTGGTTGAGCACCATGGACAGCACTCTTTGATTGGTTCTGTCCAATTATCAAGTACAACACAGTTGGTTCACCAAAAATGGGCTGGCATCTAAACTTAGATTCTTGCTTTTCAAATAAAGATACAAAAAGAATGAAGTAAAATATAAAGTTTATTTAAATTGCATGCACTATCTGAATCATGAAACTTAGAAATTGGTTTCTATGTCACTTGTAATGATTATTATTATTATTGTTTTAAATAATATATACAAGGTTTTTGATTTAATAGTTTTCTATCTTTGTAATTTCGTTCATAGATATTACCATGGAAGAAATGGAAACTAGTATGGAAATGGAAGAATTTCAAAATCCAGATAGTGTGACAATATTTGAAGCATTAACTTCAGATGATACTCAACCAAGGATAGAAGTTTTACCAACAATGATGGTAGATAAAGGTATGTTTCATACTCAGTAATCTTAAATCTAAGAAAATACAAGTTTTAACTAATACATATATTGTATATTTCAAATAGGAGTTGGCTCAGATGAAAGCTTTAAAGGAGTGGACATAAGTGTAGAAGCTAATATAGTAGATAACGTAGATAACAGCACATCAGGAGGTAATATTTGTGATGAAAAACCCTATCATACATTGAATATGTATATGACAATTGAATTAAATTTTGCTTTTCATTTATTTTTCTACAGATTTATCTTCAACATCAACTATTGAGACTGCAGACAAAAGTACTCAGAGTTGTCTAGAAGATCATGTCAAACAAAAAATTTCTAAAATTAGGGCAACTTTGGCAATGTTAATGGAGCAAGTAGATTTTTTATACCGTAAATATGTAATTTGATTTCATTTTTTGTTTTGTCATGATTAATAACTGAGAAAAAGTTTTGTGTTGAAGAATCAAAAGTGAGTGTGAATTTATGTAAATAAACTTTTTTTTTGGCCATAAAAAAATTTGTCTTTATTAAATAATAACATTTTAAACTTAAAGGGACACTGTATCCAAATTTTATCTTTTGTGATTCAGATCGAGCATGCAATTTTAAGCAACTTTCAAATGTACTCCTATGATCAAATTTGCATGCTCTATCTGAATCACAAAAGAAAAAATTTGAGTACAGTGTCCCTTAAAAATACACAAACAATAACTTTGTACACAATATACAGAGTAAAAAAATTAACAGTGACTAACATTTTAAACTTAAAGGGACACTGTATCCAAATTTTATCTTTTGTGATTCAGATCGAGCATGCAATTTTAAGCAACTTTCAAATGTACTCCTATGATCAAATTTGCATGCTCTATCTGAATCACAAAAGAAAAAATTTGAGTACAGTGTCCCTTAAAAATACACAAACAATAACTTTGTACACAATATACAGAGTAAAAAAATTAACAGTGACTAACATTTTAAACTTAAAGGGACACTGTATCCAAATTTTATCTTTTGTGATTCAGATCGAGCATGCAATTTTAAGCAACTTTCAAATGTACTCCTATGATCAAATTTGCATGCTCTATCTGAATCACAAAAGAAAAAATTTGAGTACAGTGTCCCTTAAAAATACACAAACAATAACTTTGTACACAATATACAGAGTAAAAAAATTAACAGTGACTAACATTTTAAACTTAAAGGGACACTGTATCCAAATTTTATCTTTTGTGATTCAGATCGAGCATGCAATTTTAAGCAACTTTCAAATGTACTCCTATGATCAAATTTGCATGCTCTATCTGAATCACAAAAGAAAAAATTTGAGTACAGTGTCCCTTAAAAATACACAAACAATAACTTTGTACACAATATACAGAGTAAAAAAATTAACAGTGACTAACATTTTAAACTTAAAGGGACACTGTATCCAAATTTTATCTTTTGTGATTCAGATCGAGCATGCAATTTTAAGCAACTTTCAAATGTACTCCTATGATCAAATTTGCATGCTCTATCTGAATCACAAAAGAAAAAATTTGAGTACAGTGTCCCTTAAAAATACACAAACAATAACTTTGTACACAATATACAGAGTAAAAAAATTAACAGTGACTAACATTTTAAACTTAAAGGGACACTGTATCCAAATTTTATCTTTTGTGATTCAGATCGAGCATGCAATTTTAAGCAACTTTCAAATGTACTCC
Source organism: Bombina bombina (assembly GCF_027579735.1). NCBI lineage: Eukaryota > Metazoa > Chordata > Amphibia > Anura > Bombinatoridae > Bombina > Bombina bombina. The sequence continues at coordinate 94,864,374 of NC_069503.1, forward strand.
TATGATCAAATTTGCATGCTCTATCTGAATCACAAAAGAAAAAATTTGAGTACAGTGTCCCTTAAAAATACACAAACAATAACTTTGTACACAATATACAGAGTAAAAAAATTAACAGTGACTAACATTTTAAACTTAAAGGGACACTGTATCCAAATTTTATCTTTTGTGATTCAGATAGAGCATGCAATTTTAAGCAACTTTCAAATGTACTCCTATGATCAAATTTGCATGCTCTATCTGAATCACAAAAGAAAAAATTTGAGTACAGTGTCCCTTAAAAATACACAAACAATAACTTTGTACACAATATACAGAGTAAAAAAATTAACAGTGACTAGATAATAAAAAATGTTCACTCCAGACGTTGCCTCTTTGGGTCTGTTGTCGCCTCCCTTTCACTGACAATAGCCAACAGAGATTGTAATGTCCTTTCGCTGATGCTCAAAGCTCTGTTAATTTGATGGTTTTTCTCTTCATCCATCTGCCTCTGCCACTGGAACATCTCTCTTTGCAGCTGTAATTTCTGCATCTCTATCTCATTCCTTTGCCTTTCGATTTCCACATTTTTTTCTGACAGAGCAGCCCAGCGTTCAATATTAGTGTTAATAATATTCAGCATTTCTCTGTGGTCCTCTCTGTATTGCCTTGCCAGTGTCAACATTTCCCTCAATGCAACATCGCCAAATTGTCCTTCTGCCGGTGTATTGTCAATATTTACACCACCTGTTTGCAGTTCAATTGGTGGTGCCTGTGTTTCAACAGGTTCCTCAATGTTTTCTGGTGTGTGAATTTCATCCGGTTGCGCATCTCCCAAATCTTCAAGAATATCCGGAGTCTCACTTCCATCATGCCCTCCTGGTGGTTCATCTTGAATGGGATTTTCCACTATCGGCATGAGATTGATAGTGATCTCCCTTGATGAGTTTTCTTCTTCTAGATCAAGACATAACAAATTGTTAGTAAATAAAAATAAAATGTTATAAAAACACTTGCAGAAATAGAATAGAAGGAGAGAGCAGATACAACCGTCATACACCAATTTAAGTTATATTATATATATATATACATATGTGATACATACCATCAAATAATGGAGATGAATGTCCAGTCAATCTCTGGAAAAGACGTCCCAAATCACCTATAAAAAAATAAATAACATAAAAATAAATAAATAAAATGCTTTTTTGTCAATGTAACGATATATTCGAAATTATTAATGGAAATGTATTTTGCAATTAACTGGACACTGAAGCAAAAATAATCTTTTTGAGAATAAGATATATTGCATGGAATTTCTATCAGCTTTCTTATGTAATACTATGATCAATTCTCAAAAAGAAAATAATGATAAATTTTAAAAAAATTTGAAAGTTGATTAAAATAGCATGCATGCTCTACAAGAATCCTCATTTAAAAAAATATGTACAAGATCTCGAAATAGAATATGTCAATAATGACATTTGACATTTAAAAAAAAAATTACAAAAAAAAAATTGAGAGATAAAAGAGATAAAACACACAACATTGAAATTATTCATTTGTAAAGTACTTACCAGTTGCTCTACCAACACCAGTTTGTGGAGTGCTGGTCCTTAGATCCGGAAGTGTGTCCGCCGAGGAAGTTGTGTGTGTAACATTAGATGATGAGCGTATAAATTGTCCATGTGTAAAACTGTCCGAAGGTCTTGAAACAGCTGCACCGGGTGGTCTCGAAACCGCAGAAGAAGAAGTAGAACAAGTGGGCACCTCGTTACTCCTCACAGGCTCTGCTGTTGTTGGCATTGCTTAAAAAAAAAATAATTAAAAAAAAAATTAGGTTTATTTTTATTTATATTTGAAACTGAAAGTTAAAACTGTTAATAATAATAATTACAGCAGTGAATGCAGGCTCAATCATTAAAGGGACATGCCAACCACCTTTTTTTATGATTTGGAAAGAGAATGCAGTTATAAACATCTTTATAATTTACTTATATTATCTAATTTGTTTTATTCTATAGATATTCTTTGTTGAAAAGCATTTGATTGATGCACAAAGAAGCCTCGTGTGATTGGCTCAACATGTGTATTTATTTTTCTTCAACTAAGAATATCTAGAAAATTGAAGTAATATGTTGTTTAAATTTCAATTCTCTATCCGAATCATTAATAAAAGATTTTGGGTTTAGTGGCCCTTTAAAGGGACATGAAAAAAAATAATTACCTTTACAAATTGCATAAGAAAATGCATTTTTAAAAATATTTAAATGTATTATGTTTTTGCATTCATTGGATTTTTATACTTTGAGGAAAAGCAAATCTATACAGGCACAGTAAATGATCATTGGTTGATGCACATAGATGGTTCATGTGACTGCGTCAACTATGTGCATAGCTATATCTGAAAAATGTATGTTTATAAAGCGGAGAACAATTTTGAAAGATGCTAACAATAATATTCTATAGTGAAATAACGCAACATGGAAGTCAATAGATCAGAAATTTAAGAAGGCATGTGATCTGGGGTTAGTCTCATGATTAATGTCGGACATACAATATTATTTTAATAGTTTCAAATTACATTATTTCTATTGTCATTATCTCTTTAAGGTTTCTATGCAATACTGGTTTGAAAATAAACACATGGGTGTTATCTTTAGGGATCACTATAGTAATAATCAACAAATCTTTAGTTCCGTTAGACCATTAAAAAAAAGGCAGTATAACAATACTATTATTGTACAATCCCTTATACATATATGAGACATAAATGATTACAGTATTTGGGGCCTAAATGGCTTGTACAATCCCTTATACATATATGCGAGATAAATTATTACAGTATTTCGGGCCTAAATGGCTTGTACAATCCCTTATACATATATGCGAGATAAATTATTACAGTATTTGGGGCCTAAATGGCTTGTACAATCCCTTATACATATATGCGACATAAATGATTACAGTATTTGGGGCCTAGATGGCATATAGGATACTGAAGCGTAAGAAGTCAGATAATGTTATTTTAAAGAAATATATATTGGAGACAATAACCTATCATAACTTTAAAAAGAACATTTACGTCAACTATGTTGTACATTTACCTCTTAAATCACTGTCACAATCATCCGTTATGCCAGTGATGATCTCCGGTCCCAGACGCTGAACAAGCTTCTGCTCATAGTCATTGAGGTCTGCCACATATGCTGGTCCACCTCCGGTAGCACGTGCCGAATTTTTCTCTCTGGCCAATTTAGCTTTGGCGAAGCGTTTAATGTCGTTGTAACGCTTCTTCAGCTGATCGACATCCTTTTTTCCTGGACCCTGGGCACTAACAGCGTCGCTGATCCTTTGCCAGATCTGCTTCCTTCTAGAAAAATTTGTCTGTTTGACACGACATCCAAACAAATAATCATAAGAGTCAATAATCATATCAATCAAAACGACGTTTTGCTGATGAGAAAAGTGAGGATTCTTGGATTTTGAAGCGGTTTCAGATCCAGATGAAGCCATATCGAAATAGTAAATAAAGATCTCAAAAACGAGCGCTCTGTAATTACTCTCCAAAAATTTTGGAACAATAATAAAGTTGTTTAGAAAACTTGTCCATTTATAGGAGCAAAATTCTATTCCCGCTTCTACTATGACGTTCATGACACCTTACATGTCACGTGTTAACAATTGGCCAGACAATTGAACTGAAAGTTAAGTACATCAGCTTATTCGCGGCGAGCGAGGCGTCAAATTTATCAATATTCCGCCACTGCTCGCGGCGGGCTAGAGGTGTCTATTTGTTGTGGGATTATTAGTACATAGCTACAGCGGACACCATTTCGCCCGCGGCGAGTAACGGCGAGTTTAGCCGCGACTAAAATGACGGATGAATTGACGGCTTAGTACATGGAGCCCTTAGTCTTAGAAATTTCTCTGACTCAGTGATTAATACTATGTTGCAGGCTCATAAATCTGTGCCTAGTAAGATTTTTTTATCGAGTTTGACAGATTTACATCTCTTGATGCTCTTCTCATAAATTCTCTTGGCATTCTTTTAGAAATCCTAGGATTTTATAGTTTCTTCAGGATGGTTTAGATAAGGGTTTTTGTCTGCAAGTTCCTTGCAAGGACAAATCTCTGCTTTTTCTGTGCTGTTTTCACAGAAAAATTTGCTAATCTTTCTGTTATTCATTGTTTTGTTCAGGCTTTGGTTCGTATCAAGTCTGTCATTTAAGCCAATTTCTCCTCCTTGGAGTCTTATTTTGGTTTTGAGGGATTTACAGGCTCTTCAAGTTTGAGCATGTGCTTTCTTTGGACATTAAAATTACTTTCATGGAAAGTATTGTTCCTTTTAGACATCTCTTCAGCTAGAACAGTTTTTGAATTATCTGCTCTTTCTTGTGAGTCTCCTTTTTCTGATTTTTCATCAGGATAAGGAGGTTTTGCTGTTTTCTTTTCAATTTTTACCTAAGTTGTGAATTTTCAACAACATTAGTAGAGGAATTATTGACCCTTCCTTGTGTCCTAATACTAAGAATTCTTTGGAGAGATTCTTACATTCTTTGGATGAGGTAAGAGTTTTGAAATTATGTTGAAGCTACTCAGATTTCAGAAAGACTTCTAGTCTATTTGTTATTTTTTCTGGTTTTAGGAAAGGTCAGAAGGCTTCTGCCATTTCTTTGGCATCTTGGTTAAAGCTTTTTGATTCATCTTGCTTATTTGGAGTTAATCCCCGCCTCAGAGGATTACGGCTCATTCTACTAGGTTAGTTTCTACTTCCTGGACTTTTAAAAATTAAGCTTCTGTTGATCAGATTTGCAAAGCAACGACTTGGTCTTCTTTGCATACTTTTACTAAATTCTACCATTTTGATGTTTTCTCTTCTTCTGAAGCAGTTTTTGGTAGAATAGTACTTCAGGCAGCTGTTTCAGTTTGATTCTTCTGCCTATAACTTCAGTTTTTTTCATTATAAAAATTGAAACTTTTGATTTGGGTAGTGGATTAATTTTTCAGCGGAATTGTCTGTCTTTATTTTATCCCTGCCTCTCTAGTGACTCTTGCGTGGAAGTTCCACATCTTGGGTATCTACTATCCCATACGTCACTAGCTCATGGACTCTTGCTAATTACATGAAAGAAAACATAATTTATGTAAGAACTTACCTGATAAATTCATTTCTTTCATATTAGCAAGAGTCCATGAGGCCCAGCCTTTTTGTGTTGATTATGATTTTTTTGTATAAAGCACAATTATTCCAATTCCTTATTTTTTTGATGCTTTCGCTCCTTTCTTATCACCCCACTTCTTGGCTATTCGTTAAACTGAATTGTGGGTTTGGTGGGGGGCGTATTTATAGGCATTTTGAGGTTTGGGAAACTTTGCCCCTCCTGGTAGGAATGTATATCCCATACGTCACTAGCTCATGGACTCTTGCCAATATGAAAGAAATGAATTTATCAGGTAAGTTCTTACATAAATTATGTTTTTCCTACCTTAATTCCGATTGGCTGATAGGATTGTATCAGCCAATCGGAATTTGAGGGACGCCATCTTGGATGACATCATTTAAAGGAACCGTCATTCGTCGGGAAGTTGTCGGCCAGGATGGAAGCTGCGCGTCGGATGTCTTGAAGATGGACCCGCTCCGGAAGGATGAAGATAGAAGATGCCGCCTGGATGAAAACTTCTGCCGGATGGAGGACCTCTTCTGCCCCGCTTGGATGAAGACTTTGGCTGGATGGAGGACCACATCGCCAGATTGGATGAAGAGTTAGGCCTGGCTAGGTGAAAGAAACAAATGCCAGCGAGCCTCAAGGTAATGCATAAAAAGTTCTTTAATAGATGGAGAAAAGTAAAAAAGTATAAAGCTTAAATCCCAAGCATAACTAGTAAATACAGGGCCTACGCGTTTCGGCAGCCCCCTGCCTTATTCATGGACATAAAGTGTAAGGTAATCTCACCCCTTAAATACACCTGTGTCCCCAGGTGTTAATACCACATGATGCATACAATTAAAGGGATATTTAACACATTGTTATCAAATAGCGCATACACTCATAGAATTAGTATGGCAGACTCTAATACCTATGAGATTTAAAATTTGAATCAGATTTAAATATTTTATTATTTAAACCGCTAAACCGACAAGTTATCTCCCTCCATTAGTGTGACCTTCAATACTTATTATAAAACCTAGAGAGCCAACACTAAGCTAAATATGTATGAGGAAACGGCATTAAGGTCTAACATTTACATACAAAAAATGAGAGTGGGAATTTGAATAACCGGCCGTATGGAAGATTCCACTAAGTTTAAATAAGACCTAATGGCAACCTAATCCTATGAAGACAAGGAAGGACTGGTATATAGAGCAGATATTGTTAGCAAGGATTTATTAATATCCAGACGACTGAGAGATAACAGCATGAAGAGTATAAATGGCAGAACGCCAGATAGTAGCTAATAGTTGCTATGTAATATAATATTATTCAGTTCCCATTCACTGGGGCTTGGAGGCAATTCCCAATGTTAGTGATTTACCCATTCAATAACAATGCGCTAGTTTCCTAGTATATATATAAGTGGAAATCCAAGTAATGGATGTTCAAACCTTATCTCAAGGTGACCTACCACAGTATGTACTAGGAAGAAGAATGCAATCAGTGGCTAGGTGAAGACTGCTCAAGGTAGGGTGATCTTCAGGGGGTTAGTGTTAGGTTTTTTTAAGGGGGGTTTGGGTGGGTTTTAGAGTAGGGGTATGTGGGAGGTGGGTTGTAATGTTGGGGGGGTATTGTATTTTTTTTTACAGGTAAAAGAGCTGATTACTTTGGGGCAATGCCCCGCAAAAAGCCCTTTTAAGGGCTGGTAAAAGAGCTGATTACCAGGGGATTAGATTAGGTGTAATTAGTTTAATAAAATTGTAATTTCTTTTTTAATTTCTGTAATTTAGTGTTCCCCCCCCCCCCCCGTAATTTAGTTTATTTAATTTAATTGTATTTAATTGTATGTAGTTTAGTTAATTAATTTAATTATATTGTAGTGTTAGGTGTAATTGTAACTTAGGTTAGGATTTATTTTAGAGGTAATTTTGTATTTCTTTTAGCTAGGTAGTTATTAAATAGTTAATAACTATTTAATAACTATTGTACCTTGTTAAAATAAATACAAACTTGCCTGTAAAATAAAAATAAATCCTAAAATAGCTATAATGTAACTATTAGTTATATTGTAGCTATATTAGGGTTTATTTTATAGGTAAGTATTTAGTTTTAAATAGGATTAATTTATTTAATTATAGTAAATTTATTTAGATTTATTAAAAATAGATTTAAGTTAGGGGGGTTAGGGTTAGACTTAGGTTTAGGGGTTAATACATTTAATATAGTAGCGGCAACGTTGGGGGTGGCAGATTAGGGGTTAATAATTGTAGGTAAGTGGCGGCGATGTTACGGACGGCAGATTAGGGGTTAATAAAATTTATTATAGTGTTTGCGAGGCGGGAGTGCGGCGGTTTAGGGGTTAATACATTTATTATGTCCGGTCGGCAGATTAGGGGTTAAAAATGTTTATTATAGTGTTTGCGATGTGGGGGGCCTCCGTTTAGGGGTTCATAGGTAGTTTATGGGTGTTAGTGTACTTTGGAGCACTTTAGTTAAGAGCTTTATGTTCCGGCGTTAGCCCATAAAGCTCTTAACTAGTGATGTCACGAATAGTTCGCCGGCGAAGATAGCTTGTTCACGTTCACCGCGGCAGGCGAACATATGCGATGTTCGATCCGCCCCTATTCGTCATCATTGAGTAATACTTTGACCCTGTACCTCACAGTCAGCAGACACATTCCAGCCAATCAGCAGCAGACCCTCCCTCCCAGACCCTCCTACCTCCTGGACAGCATCCATTTTAGATTCATTTGGAAGCTGCATTCTTAGAGAGAGGAGGGACAGTGTAGCTGCTGCTGATTGAATAGGGAAATCGATAGCTAGGCTAGTGTATTCAGTGTCCACTACAGTCCTGAAGGACAAATCTGATCTCTGCTGTAAGGACAGCACCCCAAAAAGCCCTTTTTAGGGCTAGAACATCAGTCTGCTTTTTTTTTTTTTTTTCCTGTGTAATCTAATTACAGTTGCCTGCCTGCCAGCGTGTGTGTCAGGCTCACAGCGTATACTGTGCCCACTTGCCCAGTGCCACCACTCATATCTGGTGTAACAGTAGTGTAGATTTAAAAAAAACAACACTTTTTTGACTGTGTTACATAATAGCAGTCAGTTTCCTTCACACGTGTACGTTTCAGTGCCTGCCTGCCAGGGCACAGTGTCACCCCAGTGCAACTCATATCTGGTGTAACAGTAGTGTAGATTTAAAAAAAAAAACCTTTTTAGACTGTGTTAAATAATAGCAGTCAGTTTCCTTCAGACGTGTGCGTTTCAGTGCCTGCCTGCCAGGGCACAGTGTCACCCCAGTGCCACTCATATCTGGTGTAACAGTAATGTAGATTTAAAAAAACAAAACTTTTTTGACTGTGTTAAATAATAGCAGTCAGTTTCCTTCACACGTGTGTGTTTCAGTGCCTGCCTGCCAGGGCACAGTGTCACCCCAGTGTAATTCATATCTGGTGTAACAGTAGTGTACATTTAAAAAAAATATATACAATTTTGACTGTAATAGATTGAATAGCAGTTAGTTGTCTGCAAGCGTGTGTGTCAGGCCTACAGCGTCTACTCTGCCAACTTCTGCCAGTGCACAGTGCCACTCATATCTGTTGTCACAGTAGCTTGCACGCATAGTACCACTAATCGAAAAAACAAATGACAGGTAGAGGCAGGCCACCCCGCAGGGGCCGCCGTGTTCGTGGTACTGTGATTCCCTTTGGCCCTAGAATAATGCCCAGTGTTCAGAGGCCACGTACCCCGAACTCGAACATTTCTGAGGACATAGTTGACTGGCTAACACAGGACACCCAATCTTCTACAGCTTCCGCTCGGAACCTTGACGCACCATCCTCCTCCAGCTTAGCTTCGGGCACCTCTCAAGTTACCACTCGCCCGCCTGCCGCCACCACCAACAATAGCACCACAGCCGCTTCACTTGATCTGTCAGAGGAGTTATTTACACATCAGTTGGAAGAAATGAGTGATAGTGATGCGCAACCATTATTGCCAGAGGATGTAGATAACAGGGATATGTCTCAGTCAGGCAGCATTACACACATGGACGTACGATGTGATGATGATGATGTACCCGCTGCTGCTTCCTTTGTTGACTTGTCAGATACAAGTGAAGCGGTTGATGATGACGATGCGTCCGTGGATGTCACGTGGGTGCCCGCTAGAAGAAGAAGAGGGGGAAAGTTCAGATGGGGAGACAGAGAGGAGGAGGAGGAGACGAGTTGGAAGGAGGGGGAGGTCGTCACAAGGAGCTAGTGGCACAGTCAGACAGCATGCATCGGCACCCGGGGTCAGCCAGACAGCACGCCAATCAACGCATGCTGTTGCCACCACCAGAATGCCGTGTTTGTAGAGCTCAGCAGTGTGGCATTTTTTTGTGTGTCTGCCTCTGACAACAGTGATGCCATTTGCAACCTGTGCCAAAAGAAACTGAGTCGTGGAAGTCCAACACCCACCTAGGTACAACTGCTTTGCGAAGGCACATGATCGCACATCACAAACGCCTATGGGATCAACACATGAGCCATCCTCCTCCTGGTCCAGCATCTTCAGCCACGTCAACCACTGCTGTCCTCCTTGCCCCCTCTCAACCATCCGCCACTCTGTGTCTCGCCTTGAGCAGTTCCTGCTCATCTGCCCACAGTCAGGTGCCTGTCAAGGACATGTTTGAGCGTAAGAAGCCAACGTCACAAAGTCACCCCCTTGCCCGGCATCTGACAGCTGGCTTGACTGAACTCTTAGCCCGCCAGCTTTTACCATACAAGCTGGTGGAGTCTGAGGCGTTCAAAAAATTTGTAGCTTTTGGGACACCGCAGTGGAAGGTACCCGGCCGAAATTTCTTTGCACAAAAGGCAATCCCCAACCTGTACTTGATTGTGCAAAAGGAAGTAATGGCATGTCTGGCACACAGTGTTGGGGCAAGGGTCCATCTGACCACTGATACCTGGTCTGCAAAGCATGGTCAGGGCAGGTATATCACCTACACTGCGCATTGGGTAAACCTGCTGACGGCTGCCAAGCATTGAATGCGTGGCTCTGCAGAGGAGTTGGTGACACCGCCATGACTTGCAGGCAGGCCTTCTGCCACCTCCTCTACTCCTCCTACTCCATCCTCTTCCATAACCTCCTCGGCTGAGTCCTCTTCTGCTGCTGCGTCTTGCTCCACATCAACGGCACCCCCCCAGCTCCCCAGGTACTATTTCACATCCCGGATACGGCAGTGTCACGCCGTCTTGGGGTTGACTTGCCTGAAAGCAGTGAGTCACACCGGACCAGCACTCTTGTCCGCCCTGAACGCACAGGTGGATCAGTGGCTGACTCCGCACCAACTGGAGTTCGGCAAAGTGGTTAGTGACAACGGAAGAAATTTGGTGGCGGCATTGAATTTGGGCAAGTTGACACATGTGCCGTGCATGGCACATGTGTGTAATCTGATCGTACAACGCTTTGTGCATAAGTACCCAGGCTTACAGGATGTCCTGAAGCAGGCCAGGAAGGTGTGTGGCCATTTCAGGCATTCCTACACGGCCATGGCGCACTTTTCAGATATCCAGCGGCGAAACAACATGCCAGTGAGGCGCTTGATTTGTGACAGCCCGACAAGTTGGAATTCAACACTCCTAATGTTCGACCACCTGATCCAACAAGAAAAAGCAGTTAACGACTATTTGTATGACCGGGGTGCTAGGACAGCCTCTGCAGAGCTGGGAATTTTTTTGCCACGTTACTGGACGCTCATGCGCAATGCCTGTAGGCTAATGCGTCCTTTTGAGGAGGTGACAAACCTAGTCAGTCGCACCAAAGGCACCATCAGCGACATCATACCATTTGTTTTCTTCCTGGAGCGTGCCCTGCAAAGAGTGCTGGATCAGGCCGTAGATGAGTGTGAAGAGGAAGAGTTGTGGTCACCATCACCACCAGAAACAGGCTTATCAGCATCGCTTGCTGGACCTGCGGCAATGCTGGAAGAGGATTGTGAGGAAGAGGAGTCAGAGGAGGAATGTGGCTTTGAGGAGGAGGAGGAAGACCAACCACAACAGGCATCCCAGGGTGCTCGTTGTCACCTATCTGGTACCCGTGGTGTTGTACGTGGCTGGGGGGAAGAAGATACCTTCAGTGAGATCACTGAGGACGAGGAACGGGACATGAGTAGCTCGGTATCCAACCTTGTGCAAATGGGGTCTTTCATGCTGTCGTGCCTGTTGAGGGACCCTCGTATAAAAAGGCTGAAGGAGAACTACCTGTACTGGGTGTCCACGCTACTAGACCCCTGGTATAAGCATAAAGTGCCCGCAAGTCGGAAAGGATGCAGCAGTTCCAAAATAAATTAAAAAGTATGCTTTACACATCGTATAAGGGTGATGTCACAGCACAACGGGAATCTAACAGGGGAAGAGGTGAAAGTAATCCTCCTCTTCCCACCACTACGCCGGCAAGGACAGGACGCTTTACAGACGTGTTGTTGATGGAAGACATGCAGAGCTTTTTAAGTCCTACGCATTGCCACAGCCCTTCGGGGTCCACCCTCAGATAATGACTCGACAGACAGGTAGCAGACTACCTCACCTTAACTGCAGATATTGACACTCTGAGGAGCGATGAACCCCTTGACTACTGGGTGTGCAGGCTTGACCTGTGGCCTGAGCTATCCCAATTTGAGATAGAACTTCTGGCCTGCCCCGCTTCAAGTGTCCTGTCAGAAAGGACCTTCAGTGCAGCAGGAGGTTTTGTCACTGAGAAGAGAAGTCGCCTAGGTCAAAAAAGTCTAGATTACACCTTTATTAAGATGAATGAGGGATGGATCCCGAAGGGACTGACAGTGGGCAATACATTAGAGTAAAAAAGGCCTGATGAGAAGAGCTGCCTTGGGCTAAAAATGGTCCACACGCTGCTGTATTTTATCTCTGAATGCCAGATGACTTGCGTGACTTATCCGCCACCAACTAGGGTTCAAGCTGCAATGTTTTAGGGCACTTTCTGCCTGGAAAACAAACATCAATTTTTCTGGCCACTGCTACAGCAGCGGCTGCAACAATACCTAATTTTTCAGGCATGTGTACATGCCTAATTTTTCTGGCCTCTGGTGCTGCACTGTGACTTCAAAAACCAAACCAAAAAAAAGGCACTTAACAGGGTTTAAACTGATAGGAATAGTACTACTTAACACACCACTCCTATCTGGTGGCACATTAGATTCCACGCACAGTGCCCCAAATTTGAAGTAGGAGGACCGACCAAGCATCTTTTTCCATCTCCCGGTTCCTAAAATCGATGCCATATACACGTCCCCTGATAGGGGACGTAACAGGGATTAAACTGATAAGAATAGAACTACTTAACACACCACTCCTATCTGGTGGCACATTAGATTGCACGCGCAGTGCCCCAAATTTGAAGTAGGAGGACCGACCAAGCATCTTTTTCCATCTCCCGGTTCCTAAAATCGATGCCATATACACGACCCCTGATAGGGGACGTAACAAGGATTAAACTGATAGGAATAGTACTACTTAACACACCTTATAATAACGCAGAGAGAGGCAACGCAGAGAGAGGAGTCTGAAGAAGAGGAGTCAGAGGAGGAAGGTGGCTTTGAGGAGGTGGAAGACCAAACACAGCAGGCGTCCCAGGGGGCTTGTTGTCACCTTTCGGGGACCCTTGGTGTTGTACGTGGCTGGGTGGAGGAAGAGACCTTCAATGACATCAGTGAGGACAAGGAACGGGACATGGCTAGCTTGGTATCCAACCTTATGCAAATGGGGAGTTTGCGGTTGTGCAAATGGACTGTTTGCGGTTGTTTGCGGTGCGTTAAAGGGACAGTCTAGGCCAAAATAAACTTTCATGATTCAGATAGAGCATGTAATTTTAAACAATTTTCCAATTTACTTTTATCACCAATTTTGCTTTGTTCTCTTGGTATTCTTAGTTGAAAGCTTAACCTAGCAGGTTCATATGATAATTTCTTAGACCTTGAAGCCCACCTCTTTCAGATTGCATTTTAACAGTTTTTCACCACTAGAGGGTGTTAGTTCACGTATTTCATATAGATAACACTGTGCTCGTGCACGAGAAGTTATCTGGGAGCAGGCACTGATTGGCTAGACTGCAAGTCTGTCAAAAGAACTGAAAAAAGGGGCAGTTTGCAGAGGCTTAGATACAAGATAATCACAGAGGTTAAAAGTATATTATTATAAATGTGTTAGTTATGCAAATCTGGGAAATGGGTAATAAAGGGATTATCTATCTTTTAAAACAATAAAAATTCTGGTGTAGACTGTCCCTTTAAACGGGGAGTTTGGTCTGTCACTGTGAAGCGGGCGTAACCCTTACACTACCTGATCGATACAACATCATACCTGATGTTTTAAAGCACGTTATTCCAAACAATTTAGGAATGTTAGGTGATGTATGCCCTTTATGGCTTAAAACCAGACTCTGCATCAACTATGTAATTTTCCATGGGAGTTTTGCCATGGATCCCCCTCCGGCATGCCACAGTCCAGGTGTTAGTCCCCTTGAAACAACTTTTCCATCACTATTGTGGCTAGAAAGAGTCCCTGTGGGTTTTAAAATTCGCCTGCCTATTGAAGTCTATGGCGGTTCGCCCATTCGCGAACAGTTGTGGAAGTTCGCGTTCGACGTTCGCGACCCCAAATTTTTAGGTTAGCGACATCACTACTCTTAACTACTGACATTTAAATGCGGTAGAAGTCTTGGAGGGAGAGGCTGTACCGCTCACTTCTTCCAAGACTTGTAATACCGGCGTTCGCAAAATCCCATTAAAAAGATATGATACGCAATTGACGTCGTTAAAAAGCAGCGTTAGGACCCCTTAACGCTGCTTTTTAAGGCTAACGCTGAACTCGTAATCTAGCCGTAACTTTTTTGCATTTTATATGTTGTTTTATTTTTCCATATTTGGTTATTTTTTAAAATTTTTTAATTGAAAAGGTGTAACAAACACAATACATGGGCTAGATGTGTCAGATATTTACATCAAATCTGACCGCCAACAAAACAAATCATAACACTATTCAAGCTTATTTTTCTAGGTAACGTCCCTAGTTCCAATTGTTGTCTACCCCAGTTAGAAGTTTTGAAATATGAGACTACCTGCAGTTGAACCTCTAATGGTAGTGAGCTAATAAACAATTTCCATTTACTAAAAAAGTGACAATCTGCTTATTATTAGCATTTTTTAAATTAAGCTGCTCAAGGATCATCTGATGTTGGACGCTTTTACAAAATTTAGAAATTTTAGGTCATTTACAACCTTTCCAGTTCTTTAATATTAAATTCCTCCCTACAAAGATCATTGAGTTGATAAATCTGACATTCGGGATAATAACTGAATATGAAGAATATCTGGGTAGAGTCAAATTTAAAGTGGATCCCCAGTATCTTCATACACCAGAAGTTGATTTTTTGTCAGAATTGGTAAATTTTTGGGCATGCCCAAAAGCAATGAACTAGGCACTTTCTAGTCCACACTTTTAACCCTTCCCTTTGTCTTGTGCCCATTTAACTATTCTAGCTGGCGTAAGATATGCCATATTTATTGCCTTGACTTGTGCTTCTCTCCAGCTAACGGAGACCACAGCCTTAATTACAAGTACAATACTATGTAATATAATTTCCCTATCTATGGAGATCTTAGCTTTAGTCCATTTAGCTATCATATTGGTAATATGCCTTTCCCCATGACATTTCAATAGCAAATTATAGATCTGAGAGATATAGTATTTACACCTTCGAATAGCCCTTAATCACTAATCCCAGTCTCCCTATATCTAGATTTATACCAGTTTCTCATTTTAGATTCCCAATCCTATGTCTGACCTGGAGATAGTCATATAAATTAGTTCTTGGAAAATTATAAAACAATCTCAATTTTTCAAAGGATCTCCCATTCAATGTCCTATCTTCACATAGCTGGCTTACAGATTTAAGTCCTTTTTCAGCTCATAGTAAAAACTAGGGGTGTCAAAAATAATCGGCACAACGATGCATCACGATGCAGCCTTTAACGATGCTGCATCGATGCAGTGAAGAGCCGAATCGATTCACAAAATGTCACGTGACCCCTCCTCCACAAGGAAAGATAGGTGCGCACACACAGGAGGATTCAAGACACAGCTCAGTCAGCAGCTGTCCCTCCTTCAACTTCCTAGGCTACATGGGCTTTCCACATGAGGACAGGGTTGCTTGTGAGTAAAAATGAGTGACACAGCACACAGGGGTCAAGGGTTGCCAAGTTCAGGGATTTGACCGGGAAGTCCGTTTTCAGTAAGAAAACTTACAGCTGTTTTCAGTAAAAAACCTGACAGTTTTAATGCGTGCACAAATGTTTTAGCTCTGCAATTATGCCTATCTGATTTCTTCCACCTTTTGTTCAGGACAGGAAGAGTGCATGGGGTTAATAGGGAACCAACTACTGTTTATTCACTTTCAGAGACATTAAAGCTAACAGGTCTCTGTCCATGCGGCATAAGAGGGGCGTCTTCTAAAGTAGAGAGAGACAACAAATTAACGGGGGAAGGAGGATAAGGAAGCCAGCAGCGTGGAATGTCTGTTTTTTTTTTTAAAGCATCTGTGCTCCCTGCCTGACATATTAGCTACAACGGACCTACACCTTCCTGCCCTGCTTATTCTATAATGTAAGAGCCAGGCTGTGAACCTTACTAAAGTTTGTGTATTCCTTGTCATTACTTTAGTCTAGGAAATCAAAGTATTTAACCCATTGCTCACCATAGAGGGCTGTCATACATTATGTAGTAGTAGATGTGCAGCCCTCCCAGGCAGTCAAGTGCTTAAATTATTGATTTCCAAGTTTAATAATTGTATGCAAACACCTTTAATTATTTAAACACTGCAATAAAACGTTAAATGGTGTATTCATCCTGAAAAGGAGGGTTAATATTTTAATTGTATCTCTCTTTTTTGGGGGTTTAATAGTAAAATTAATATATTTATCAAAATTTGTGTGTGTGTACTATATATATATATATATATATATATATATATATATATATATATATATATATATATAGTTTGTGTGTATATATATATATATATATATATTTGTGTGTGTATATATATGTATATATATATATATATATATATATATATAGTGTTTGTGTTTGTGTGTGTGTGTGTGTGTATGTGTATATATATATATATATATATATATATATATAATATGGAATAGAACAAGTTCATGAAAATCATGGGCAGTAATCGTGATGCATCGCGATGCATCGTAGAATCGAATCGTATCGAATCGTTACGATGATAATCGTAATCGAATCGAATCATGAGACAAGTGAAGATGCGCAGCTCTAGTAAAAACACGGAAGTGTCCAATCCATGTGAAAAATCAGGGTTACCTATCAGGGGTAGGAACTCTGATTTACGAAAATTTAGCTTAATCTCCATACACATTGTTTGCCATGCATGAATTATATATTTAAAAGAGTAAAGTTGAGATATAGTACTAGGGAGTTTGGCAAAGGGACAGTGTAGGGTTGCTTTCAACGCAAAGGGGGTGATCAGTCTAGATTCTAAATCATAAAAAGCAACATAATCCTTCTCCGTAATCCAATCTAATGCAAATTTACATAAGGCTGCATAATTGTAAAATGTAATATTTGGACATGGCAAGCCACCATAAGATTTTGGCAAACTTAATATAAATAATTTTTTTCTTACCCTGCCAAATAAACACCTAGATTACGAGTTTTGCGTTAGAGGCTGTGTGGTGCTAACGAGCAGTTTTCCCTCACCGCTCACTTACCTACAGCGCTGGTATTAGGAGTTTTTACAAACCCAGAGTTAAAAGACAGGAAGTGAGCATTGAGCAAAATTTTTCTAATTACTGCACTCCAATACCAGCGCTGCTTAAGTCAGCGGGGAGCTGGTGTAACGTGCTCATGCACGATTTACCCATAGGAATCAACGGGGAGAGCCGGCTGAAAAATAGTCTAACACCTGCCAAAAAGCAGCGTAAAACTCCTTAACGCAGCCCTATTGATTCCTATGGGTAAATAAACACCTAACACCCTAACATGAACCCCGAGTCTAAACACCCCTAATCTTACACTTATTAACCCCTAATCTGCCGCCCCCGACATCGCCGACACCTGCATTATATTATTTACCCCTAATCTGCTGCTCCGGACACCGCCGCCACCTATATTATACTTATGAACCCCCTAATCTGCTGCCCCAAACATCCAAACATCGCTGACACCTACCTACACTTATTAACCCCTAATCTTCCGCCTCCAACATCGCCGCCACTATAATAAACATATTAACCCCTAAACCGCCACACTCCCGCCTCGCAAACACTAGTTAAATATTATTAACCCCTAATCTGCCGGCCCTAACATCGCTGCCACCTACCTACATTTATTAACCCCTAATCTGCCGCCCCCAACGTCGCCGCCACTATATTAAAGTTATTAACCCCTAAACCTAAGTCTAACCCTAAACCTAACACCCCCTATCTTAAATATAATTTAAATAAATCTAAAAAATGTTTTTTCTATCATTACCTATATTATTCCTATTTAAAACTAAATACTTACCTGTAAAATAAACCCTATCGCCTAGATTTAGAGTTTTGTCGGTAACGACCCGCGTAGCTAACGCTGGCTTTTTTCTGGCCGCACCTTTTAAATACCTCTGGTATTGAGAGTTCACAGAATGGCTGCGTTAGGCTCCAAAAAGGGAGAGTACAGGCATATTTACCGCCACTGCAACTCTCGATACCAGAGTTGCTTACGGACACGGCCAGCTTAAAAAACGTGCTCGTGCACGATTCCCCCATAGAAAACAATGGGGCTGTTTGAGCTGAAAAAAAACCTAACACCTGCAAAAAAGCCGCGTTCAGCTCCTAACGCAGCCCTATTGTTTCCTATGGGGAAACACTTCCTACGTCTGCACCTAACACTCTAACATGTACCCCGAGTCTAAACACCCCTAACCTTACACTTATTAACCTCTAATCTGCCGCCCGTACACCCCCGCCACCTACATTATCCCTATGTACCCCTAATCTGCTGCCCTAACATCGCCGACCCCTATATTATATTTATTAACCCCTAATCTGCCCCTCCCAACGTCGCCTCCACCTAACTACACTTATTAACCCCTAATCTACCGACCGGACCTGAGCGCTACTATAATAAATGTATTAACCCCTAATCCGCCTCACTCCCGCCTCAATAACCCTATAATAAATAGTATTAACCCCTAATCTGCCCTCCCTAACATTGCCGACACCTAACTTCAAGTATTAACCCCTATTCTGCCGACAGGAGCTCACCGCTACTCTAATAAATGTATTAACCCCTAAAGCTAAGTCTAACTTTAACCCTAACACCCCCCTAAATTAAATATAATTTAAATCTAACGAAATAAATTAACTCTTATTAAATACATTATTCCTATTTAAAGCTAAATACTTACCTGTAAAATAAACCCTAATATAGCTACAATATAAATTATAATTATATTATAGCTATTTTAGGATTTATATTTATTTTACAGGTAACTTTGAATTTATTTTAACCAGGTACAATAGCTATTAAATAGTTAAGAACTATTTAATAGCTAAAATAGTTAAAATAATTACAAAATTACCTGTAAAATAAATCCTAACCTAAGTTACAATTAAACCTAACACTACACTATCAATAAATTAATTAAATACAATATCTACAATTATCTACAATTAAACCTAACACTACACTATCAATAAATGAATTAAATACAATACCTACAAAAAACTACAATTAAATAAACTAACTAAAGTACAAAAAATTAAAAAGAACTAAGTTACAAAAAATAAAAAAATATTTACAAACATTAGAAAAATATTACAACAATTTTAAACTAATTACACCTACTCTAAGCCCCCTAATAAAATAACAAAGACCCCCAAAATAAAAAAATGCCCTACCCTATTCTAAATTAAAAAAGTTCAAAGCTCTTTTACCTTACCAGCCCTGAACAGGGCCCTTTGCGGGGCATGCCCCAAAGAATTCAGCTCTTTTGCCTGTAAAAAAAACACATACAATACCCCCCCCTCAACATTACAACCCACCACCCACATACCCCTAATCTAACCCAAACCCCCCTTAAATAAACCTAACACTAAGCCCCTGAAGATCTTCCTACCTTATCTTCACCATACCAGGTTCACCGATCGCTCCTCGGAAGTGTTGATCCAAGCCCAAGCGGGGGGCTGAAGAGTGACGTCCATCCTCGGGCTGAAGTCTGGATCCAAGCGGTGGCTGAAGAAATCCATCATCGGGCCGAAGTCGGAAGTCCATCATCGGGATGAAGTCTTCTATCAAGCCGCATCTTCAATCTTCTTTCTTCTGGAGCGGAGCGGAGCCATCTTCTTCCAAGCCGACGCGGAACATCCTCTTCAACCGACGCCTACTAGCCGAATGACGGTTCCTTTTAATGACGTCATCCAAGATAGCGTCCCTCGAATTCCGATTGGCTGATAGGATTCTATCAGCCAATCGGAATTAAGGTAGGAATATTCTGATTGGCTGATGGAATCAGCCAATCAGAATCAAGTTCAATCCGATTGGCTGATCCGATCAGCCAATCAGATTGAGCTCGCATTCTATTGGCTGATCGGAACAGCCAATAGAATGCGAGCTCAATCTGATTGGCTGATCGGATCAGCCAATCGGATTGAACTTGATTCTGATTGGCTGATTCCATCAGCCAATCAGAATATTCCTACCTTAATTCCGATTGGCTGATGAATTCGAGGGACGCCATCTTGGATGACGTCATTTAAAGGAACCGTCATTCGGCTAGTAGGCGTCGGTTGAAGAGGATGTTGCGTCGGCTTGGAAGAAGATGGCTCCGCTCCGCTCCAGAAGAAAGAAGATTGAAGATGCGGCTTGATAGAAGACTTCATCCCGATGATGGACTTCCGACTTCGGCCCGATGATGGATTTCTTCACCCGCCGCTTGGATCCAGACTTCAGCCCGAGGATGGACGTCACTCTTCAGCCCCCCGCTTGGGCTTGGATCAACACTTCCGAGGACCGATCGGTGAACCTGGTATGGTGAAGATAAGGTAGGAAGATCTTCAGGGGCTTAGTGTTAGGTTTATTTAAGGGGGGTTTGGGTTAGATTAGGGGTATGTGGGTGGTGGGTTGTAATGTTGGGGGGGTATTGTATGTGTTTTTTTTACAGGCAAAAGAGCTGAATTCTTTGGGGCATGCCCCGCAAAGGGCCCTGTTCAGGGCTGGTAAGGTAAAAGAGCTTTGAACTTTTTAAATTTAGAATAGGGTAGGGCATTTTTTTATTTTGGGGGTCTTTGTTATTTTATTAGGGGGCTTAGAGTAGGTGTAATTAGTTTAAAATTGTTGTAATATTTTTCTAATGTTTGTAAATATTTTTTTATTTTTTGTAACTTAGTTCTTTTTTATTTTTTGTACTTTAGTTAGTTTATTTAATTGTAGTTTTTTGTAGGTATTGTATTTAATTCATTTATTGATAGTGTAGTGTTAGGTTTAATTGTAGGTAATTGTAGGTATTTTATTTAATTAATTTATTGATAGTGTAGTTTTAGGTTTAATTGTAGATAATTGTAGATATTGTATTTAATTAATTTATTGATAGTGTAGTGTTAGGTTTAATTGTAACTTAGGTTAGGATTTATTTTACAGGTAATTTTGTAATTATTTTAACTATTTTAGCTATTAAATAGTTCTTAACTATTTAATAGCTATTGCACCTGGTTAAAATAAATACAAAGTTGCCTGTAAAATAAATATTAATCCTAAAATAGCTATAATATAATTATAATTTATATTGTAGCTATATTAGGATTTATTTTACAGGTAAGTATTTAGATTTAAATAGGAATAATTTATTTAATAAGAGTTAATGTATTTAGTTAGAATAAAATTATATTTAACTTAGGGGGGTGTTAGGGTTAAAATTAGCTTTAGGGGTTAAAAAATTTATTAGAGTAGCGGTGAGCTCCGATCGGCAGATTAGGGGTTAATACTTGAAGTTAGGTGTCGGCGATGTTAGGGAGGGCAGATTAGGGGTTAATACTATTTATTATAGGGTTATTGAGGCGGGAGTGAGGCGGATTAGGGGTTAATAACTTTATTATAGTAGTGGTGAGATCCGCTCGGCAGATTAGGGGTTAATAAGTGTAGGCAGGTGGAGGCGATGTTGAGGGGGGCAGATTAGGGGTTAATAAATATAATATAGGGGTCGGCGGTGTTAGGGGCAGCAGATTAGGGGTACATAAGTATAACGTAGGTGGCGGTCGGCAGATTAGGGGTTAAAAAATTTTAATCGTGTGGCGGCGATGTGGGGGGACCTCGGTTTAGTGGTACATAGGTAGTTTATGGGTGTTAGTGTACTTTAGAGGACAGCAGTTAAGAGCTTTATAAACCGGCGTTAGCCCAGAAAGCTCTTAACTACTGACTTTTTTCTGCGGCTGGAGTTTTGTCGTTAGAATTCTAACGCTCACTTCAGACACGACTCTAAATACCGGAGTTAGAAATATCCCATTGAAAAGATAGGATACGCAATTGACGTAAGGGGATCTGCGGTATGGAAAAGTCGCGGCTGGAAAGTGAGCGTTAGACCCTTTCCTGACTGACTCCAAATACCGGCGGTAGCCTAAAACCAGCGTTAGGAGTCTCTAACGCTGGTTTTCACGGCTACCGCCAAACTCTAAATCTAGGCCTTAGCTACAATATAACTGATAGTTACATTGTATCTAGCTTAGGTTTTTTTTTATTTTACAGGCAAGTTTGTATTTATTTTAACTAGGTACAATTATTAACTATTTAATAACTACCTAGCTAAAATAAATACAAAAGTACCTGTAAAATAACACCTAACCTAATTTACACGAACACCTAACACTACACTATAATTAAATAAATTACATAAATTAAAAACAATTAAATAAATTAAATTATCTAAAGTACAAAAAAAACGACACTAAATTACAGATATTTAAACTAATTACACCTAATCTAATAGCCCTATTAAAATAAAAAAAGCCCAGCAAAATAAAAAAAATCCTAGCCTAAACTAAACTAACAATAGCCCTTAAAAGGGCCTTTTGCATTGCCCCAAAGTAATCAGCTCTTTTACCTGTAAAAAAAAAAAATACAAACAACCCCCAACAGTAAAACCCACCACCCACACAACCAACCCCCCAAATAAAATACTAGCTAAAAAAAACTAAGCTCCCCATTGCCCTGAAAAGGGCATTTGGATGGGCATTGCCCTTAAAAGGGCAATTAGCTCTTTTGCCGCCCAATGTCTCTAACTTAAAAATAAAACTTACCCAATACACCCTTAAAAAAGCCTAACACTAACCCCCTGAAGATCGACTTATCAGGAGATGTCTTCATCCAAGCCGGGCAAAGTGTTCCTCCAGACGGGCAGAAGTCTTCTTCCAACCGGGCAGACGTGGACCATCCAGACGGCATCTTCTATCTTCATCCATCCAGCGCGGAGCAGGTCCATCTTCAAGATATCTGATGCAGAGCATCCTCTTCATCCGACGACTAACACAGAATGAAGGTACCTTTAAGTGACGTCATCCAAGATGGCATCTCTTAGATTCCGATTGGCTGATGAATTCTATCAGCCAATCGGAATTAAGGTAGAAAAAATCCTATTGGCTGATGCAATCAGCCAATAGGATTGAGCTTGCATTCTATTGGCTGATTGGAACAGCCAATAGAATGCAAGCTCAATCCTATTGACTGATTGGATCAGCCAATAGGATTTTTTCTACCTTAATTCCGATTGGCTGATAGAATTCATCAGCCAATCAGAATCTAAGCGACGGCAGATTAGGGGTTAATAATATTTAACTAATGTTTGCAATGCAGGAGTATGGCGGTTAAGGGGTTAATATGTTTATTATTGTGGTGGCGACGTTGAGGGTGGCAGATTAGGGGTTAATAAGTGTAAGATTAGGGGTGTTTAGACTCTGGGTTCATGTTAGGGTGTTAGGTGTAAACATAAATTTAGTTTCTCCATAGGAATCAATGTGGCTGCGTTACGGAGCTTTACACTGCTTTTTTGCAGGTGTTAGACTTTTTTTCAGCCGGCTCTCCCCATTGATTCCTATGGGGAAATCGTGCACGAGCACGCACAACCAGCTCACCGCTGACTTAAGCAGCACTAGTATTGGAGTGTAGTGTGGAGCAAAATTCTGCTCTACGCTCAATTCTTGTCTGTTAACGCCAGGTTTATAAAACCCCGTAATACCAGCGCTGTATGTAAGTGAGCGGTGACAGAAAACTGCACGTTATCTCCACACCCCTGTTACCGCAAAAGTCGTAATCTGACCGATAGCTTCTCTCATGTCTTCTACAATTTCTGATGCATTGTCTGCTTTTCCAATGTTGCAGGGCAAGCATAAGAGGAAAATCAGACATTCAGTAAGCAGGGTTTCTGACGCAATTGTTGCAATTTCGGAGGTGCCCTCCCAAAAGCCCGAAGAGGAGGATACCGCTGTAGCATCTGAAAGTGAAATTTCAGATTCAGAAAGTGTAATGCCTCTGGCTGATAATAAGGTTGTATCTTTTTAGGTTTAAGCTAGATCACCTCCGTCTGTTACTTAGGGAGGTTTTAGTTACTTTGGACGACAGTGACTCCACGGTAGTGGTTGTCCCTAAGAAGTCTAGTAAGCTGAACAAATATTTCGAGGTTACTTCCTCGACAGATGTGTTTCCGGTCCCTGACCGAGCTTTTGAAATAATTGCTAAGGAAGGGGAGAGACCGGGCATACCTTTTTCTCCCTCTCCTATTGTTAAGAAGATGTTTCCCATAGCCAACTCTATCAAAGAGGCTTGGCAAACAGTACCTAACAGGGGCCGTTTCCACCTTAGCTAAGAGAACTACTATTCCCATAGAGGATAGTTTTGCCTTCAAAGATCCTATGGACAAAAAGTTAGAGGGTTTACTCAAAAAGATATATGTACACCAGGGCCTGCAATGGCAACCAGCTGTGTGCATTGCTACCGTCACTAGTGCGGTGGCATATTGGTATGATGCACTGTCTGAGGCTCTCAGGACAGAAACTTATTTGGACGAGATCCAAGATAGGATAAAGGCTCTTAAACTAGCTAATGCCTTTATTACGGATGCTTCCCTTCAGGTTATCAAGCTGGGAGCTAAGATTTCGGGGTTCTCTATTCTAGCTCGCAGAGCCTTATGATTAAAACCTTGGTCTGCGGATGTTTCCTCTAAGTCTAAACTTATGGCTATTCCTTACAAGGTGAAGACCTTGTTTGGACCTGGCCTAACGGAAATTATCTCTGATATCTTGGGAGGTAAGGGTCATCTTCTCCCTCAAGATAAGAGAAACAAACAGAAGGGACGACAGAGTAACTTTCGAAATTTCAAGGGAAATTCTTCCTCTTCCTCCTCTAAGCAGGAACAATCTAAACCTGCATGGAGACC
The DNA here is from genome assembly GCF_027579735.1 of Bombina bombina. Taxonomy (NCBI): domain Eukaryota; kingdom Metazoa; phylum Chordata; class Amphibia; order Anura; family Bombinatoridae; genus Bombina; species Bombina bombina. The sequence goes on from NC_069503.1 coordinate 94,889,000, forward strand.
CAACCAGTCTTGGAATAATGGAAAACAATCAAAGAAGCCTGCTATTGAATCCAAGACAGCATGAAGGGCATGCTCCCAATCCGGAACCGGATCTGGTAGGGGGGCAGACTTTCCTTCTTCGCTCAGGCTTGGGTTCGGGATGTTCAGGATCTCTGGGCAATATAAATAATATCCCAGGGATACAAACTAGAGTTAAAAAACTTTCCTCCCAGAGGCAGGTTTCTACTTTCAAGATTATCTGCAAACCAGACAAAGACAGAGGCATTCTTACACTGCGTAGGAGACCTCTCCGCCCTGGGAGTGATTGTTCCCGTTCCAGTACAGGAACAGGGTCAGGGTTTTTATTCCAATCTGTTCGTGGTTCCCAAGAAGGAGGGAATCTTCCGACCAATTTTAGACCTCAAAAGTCTAAACAAATTTCTCAGGGTACAGTCTTTCAAGATGGAAACTATTTGTTCCATTCTTCCCTTGATCCAGCAGGGTCAATTTATGACAACAGTGGATTTAAAGGACGCGTACCCACATGTTCCTATTCACAGGGATCATCACAAGTTCCTAAGGTTTGCCTTCCTGGACAAATACTTCCAATCCGTGGCTCTTCCTTTCGGTCTTGCCACAGCTCCCAGAATTTTCACAAAGATTCTGGGGTTGCTGTTGGCAGTGCTTCGGTCACGGGGCCCTATCTGGATGACATCTTAGTCCAGGTGCCATCCTTTCAACATGCAAGATGTTATCTTTCCTGCGAACTCACGAGTGGAAGGTAAATTTAGAAAAAGAGTTCCTTAGTTTCAAATACAATGGTAACTTTCTTAGGAACATAATAGATTCCCTGTCTATGAAGATTTTTCTGACAGAAGTCAGGAAATCAAAGATTATGGATACTTGCCTAGTTCTTCAGTCCACTCCTCGGCCGTCAGTGGCTCAGTGTATGGAGGTAATCGGGCTGATTGTGGCGGCAATGGACATCATCCCGTTTGCTTGGTTCCACCTCAGATCACTGCAGTTCAGCATGCTCAGGCAATGGAATGGAGATTATGTGGACTTGTCTCCTCGAATACTACTGGAGCAGGAGACAAGGGATTCTCTTCAATGGTGGTTGTCTCTGGATCACCTCTCCCAGGGAACTTGCTTTCGCAGACCATCTTGGGTAATTGTGACAACAGACGCCAGCCTTCTAGGGTGGGGAGCAGTCTGGGGCTCCCTAAAAGCTCAGGGAGTTTGGACTCAGCCAGAGTCTGTTCTTCCTATAAACATTCTAGAACTGAGAGTGATCTTCAATGCCCTTCTGGCCTGGCCGCAGTTAGCCTTGGTCTGGTTTATCAGGTTCCAGTCGGACAATATAACTTAAGTGGCTTACATCAATCATCAGGGAGGAACAAGGAGTTCCTTAGCGATGCCCAAGGTAGCCAAAATAATCCAGTGGGCAGAAGTCCACTCTTGCTGTCTGTCGGCGATCCACATCCCAGGAGTGGACAACTGGGAGGCGGATTTCCTGAGCAGGCAGACTTTTTATCCTGGGGAGTGGGAACTCCATCCGGAAGTGTTTTCAAACCTGATTCTCAAGTGTGGTCAGCCGGAATTGGATCTCATGGCATCCGACAGAATGCCAAGCTCCCGAGATACAGGTCGAGGTCCATGGACTACCAGTCGGAGCTAATAGATGAACTGGTGGTTCCTTGGACCTTCAGTCTAGCATACCTATTTCCTCTGTTTGCTCTTCTTCCTCGGGTCATTGCTCAAATCAAACAGGAGAGGGCATTGGTGATCCTCATAGCACTGGCTTGGCCTCGCAGGATTTGGTATGCAGATCTGGTGGAGATGGCATCTCTGCCACCTTGGAGGCTTCCATTGAGGAAGGACCTTCTAATTCAGGGGCCCTCAGCTGACTGCTTGGAAATTGAATGCTTAATTTTATCCAAGCGGGGGTTTTCTGATTCAGTCATAGAGACCATGATTCAGGCTCGTAAGCCTGTAACTAGAAGGATTTACTATAAGATTTGACGTAAATATCTCTATTGGTGCGAATCCAAGGGTTACTCGTGGAATAGAGTTAGGATTCCTAGAATTTTGTCTTTTCTCCAAGAGGACTTGGAGAAGGGATTATCGACAAGTTCCTTAAAGGGTCAAATCTCTGCGATATCTATTTTGTTACACAAATGTCTGGCGGATGTCCCAGATGTACAATCATTTTGTCAGGCCTTGGTCAGGATCAGGCCTGTCTTCAAACCAGTTACTCCTCCATGGAGTCTTAATTTAGTTCTCAAAGTTCTTCAAGGGGCTCTGTTTGAGCCCATGCATTCCTTAGATATTAAGTTGTTATCTTGGAAATTGTTAGGTGTTGTTTTAAGGGGTGAGTGTCAGTTCAGGCCTATGCCTCGGGCCCACTGTACCACCTGGCGATGATGTAGATTATCTGATAAGGATATCCGGAGAACAGCTCTTTAGACCACACAGCAATAGTCTAAGATCATTCTTGTTTGTTGAAAGACAAAAAGCACATCTTATATACTACAGTAACAGCAGATAGGGTTAAGTTGATGACACGTTATCACTGCTTCATTTTACACAGTTTTAAACAGTGTTTGTCAGGAAAAACACCAACTCTAAACAATATTTCTATTGTCATAATAAGCAGTGCATCTAGGCGAATAACAAGGATATTTGAACATCTTATAGAGATAACGGTTTCAAGGCGTTTTGCCCAGAACATCTACAAGGCCAACTAGCTAATACAATTCTTACTAACATCAGCATATTTCACTACATAATTATTGCTATAATAAAGGTTATTGAGACAAGATGGATGCCAAAGACAAAATGGCAGCCAAGAACAAGATGGCGCTGGTCACGCTAACAATAATTCTTAACAGAAAGTTTTATTTCTTGTTGCTATTTCTTCTGCTCGGATAGTGTCTGAGCTCTCGGCATTGCAGTATTAGTCTCCTTATCTTATTTTCCATTCAGATAATGTAGTTTTACGTACTTAATTAGGATTTCTTCCTAAGGTTGTTTCTGATCAGAACATTAATCAGAAGATTATTGTTCCTTCTTTGTGTCCTAATCCTTCTCAGAAAGAGACACAATTGGACGTGGTCCGTGCTTTGAAGTTTTACCTGCAGGCGACTAGGGACTTTCGTCAGTCTTCTGCCTTGTTTGTGATTTTTTTCGGGAAAACGTAAGGGACAGAAAGCTATGGCTACTTCTCTTTCTTTTTGGCTGAAGAGTATCATACGGTTTGCATATGAGACTGCTGGACAGCAGCCTTTTGAGAGAGTTATGGCTCATTCCACGAGGGCTGTTGCTTCCTCATGGGCATTCAAAAATGAAGCTTCTGTGGAACAGATTTGCAAGGCTGCAACTTGGTCTTCTCTTCACACTTTTTCAAAATTCTACAAATTTGACACTTTTGCCTCGGCTGATGCCGCTTTTGGGAGAAAGTTTCTTCAAGCAGTGGTGCCTTCCGTTTAGGTTCCCTGTCTTGTCCCTCCTGTATCATCTGTGTACTCTAGCTTGGGTATTGAATCCCATTAGTAATTAAGATGATCCGTGGACTCATCGTGTCTTAAAAAAGAAAAGAACATTTATGCTTACCTGATAAATTAATTTCTTTTTTGACACGATGAGTCCACGGCACGACCTGTTCTTGTAAGACAGGTTGTTAGTTATTGTAAACTTCAGACACCTCTGCACCTTGGTTTTTCCTTTCTATCCTTAACTTTGGTCAAATGACTGGGGTGGGAGGAAAGGGAGGAGCTATTAAACAGCTCTGCTGTGGTGCTCTTTGCCGCCTCCTACTGACCAGGAGGTGAATATCCCATTAGTAATTAAGATGATCTGTGGACTCATTGTGTCAAAAAAGAAATACATTTATCAGGTAAGCATAAATTTTCTATTCCTGGTGTTCCACTCATGATTCCTCTAGGCATTCCTTTAGAACTCCTAGACTTTCTTCAATATGGTTAGGATAAAAGTTTATCTACTAGTACCTTAAAAGGACAAATCTACTCTTTCTGTGATGTTCCACAGAAAAATTGCTCATTTTCCAAACATTCTTTGTTTTGTTCTGGCTTTAACTTGTTAAACCTGTTTTATATATTTTTCTCCTTCATGGAGTCTTAACCTAGTGTTAAAGTTCTTACAAACTCCTCCTTTTAAACCTATGCATTCTTTGGACATGAACTACTTTCTTGGAGCCCAGCAAAGCTGTCACATGATCCCTCCTAGGCTCCGCCTACCCCAGTCATTCTCTTTGCCGTTGTACAGGCAACATCTCCACGGAGATGGCTTAGAGTTTTTTAGTGTTTAACTGTAGTTTTTATTATTCAATCAAGAGTTGTTA